>NW_028125165.1:0-150044 GCF_965194825.1 Balaenoptera physalus
GGATAGGTTTAATAACTACCCTAACACTAACGCGTACCCTAACCCTAAACCCTACCCTAACCCTAACACGTACCGTAATCCTAACCAATACCCTATACCGAGCCCTAACCCTAACACTAACCCTAACCCTAACCCTAACCCATACCCTACGCCGTACCAGAAGCCCTCCACGAACCCGTACCCTAAGCCGTACCCTAAGCCTAACCCTAAGCCTAACCCTAACCCTAGGCTACCCTTGACTGCTTCTGCCTCCAATAGATTTCCTAAGCACTAGTGTTTTAAGGAACAACTTAAAAAGAGAATCCTAATGTGATTTCTTTATAATGGGTGTGTTCCTTATCTTATCCTAGTGTCTAAACTCTTCTCCATGGCTGCACCTCCAAATAATATTCCTTTACGTGCTAAGGGGTATCTAGAGAGTGGGTTAGGTTTAATAACTACCCTAACACTAACGCGTACCCTAACCCTAAACCCTACCCTATCGCTAACTCGTACCCTAATCCTAACCCGTACCCTAAACCGAGCCCTAACCCTAACACTAACCCTAACCCTAACCCTAACCCATACCCTACGCCGTACCCGAAGCCCTCCCCGAACCCGTACCCTAAGCCGTACCCTAAGCCGTACCCTAAGCCTAACCCTAACCCTAGGCTACCCTTGACTGCTTCTGCCTCCAATAGATTTCCTAAGCACTAGTGTTTTAAGGAACAGCTTAAAAAGAGAATCCTAATGTGATTTCTTTATAATGGGTGTGTTCCTTATCTTATCCTAGTGTCTAAACTCTTCTCCATGGCTGAACCGCCAAATAATATTCCTTGACGTGCTAAGGTGTATCTAGAGAGTGGGATAGGTTTAATAACTACCCTAACCCTAACGCGTACCCTAACCCTAACCCCTACCCTAACCCTAACACGTACCATAATCCTAACCCGTACCCTAAACCGAGCCCTAACCCTAACACTAACCCTAACCCTAACCCTAACCCATACCCTACGCCGTACCCGAAGCCCTCACCGAACCCGTACCCTAAGCCGTACCCTAAGCCTAACCCTATGCCTAACCCTAACCCTAGGCTACCCTTGACTGCTTCTGCCTCCAATAGATTTCCTAAGCACTAGTGTTTTAAGGAACAGCTTAAAAAGAGAATCCTAATGTGATTTCTTTATAATGGGTGTGTTCCTTATCTTATCCTAGTGTCTAAACTCTTCTCCATGGCTGCACCTCCAAATAATATTCCTTTACGTGCTAAGGGGTATCTAGAGAGTGGGATAGGTTTAATAACTACCCTAACACTAACGCGTACACTAACCCTAACCCCTACCCTAACCCTAACACGTACCCTAATCATAACCAATACCCTAAACCTAGCCCTAACCCTAACACTAACCCTAACCCTAACCCTAACCCATACCCTACGCCGTACCCGAAGCCCTCCCCGAACCCGTACCCTAAGCCGTACCCTAAGCCGTACCCTAAGCCTAACACTAACCCTAGGCTACCCTTGACTGCTTCTGCCTCCAATAGATTTCCTAAGCACTAGTGTTTTAAGGAACAGCTTAAAAAGAGAATCCTAATGTGATTTCTTTATAATGGGTGTGTTCCTTATCTTATCCTAGTGTCTAAACTCTTCTCCATGGCTGGACCCCGAAATAATATTCCTTTACGTGCTCAGGTGTATCTAGAGAGTGGGATAGGTTTACTAACTACCCTAACCCTAACGCGTACCCTAACCCTAACCCCTACCCTAACCCTAACACGTACCCTAATCCTAACCCGTACCCTAAACCGAACCCTAACCCTAACACTAACCCTAACACTAACCCTAAGCCATACCCTACGCCGTACCCGAATCCCTCACCGAACCCGTACCCTAAGCCGTACGCTAAGCCTAACCCTAAGGCTAACCCTACCCCTAGGCTACCCTTGACTGCTTCTGCCTCCAATAGATTTTCTAAGCACTAGTGTTTTAAGGAACAACTTAAAAAGAGAATCCTAATGTCATTTCTTTATAATGTGTGTGTTCCTTATCTTATCCTAGTGTCTAAACTCTTCTCCATGGCTGGACCTCCAAATAATATTCCTTTACGTGCTGAGGGGTATCTAGAGAGTGGGATAGGTTTAATAACTACCCTAACACTAACACGTACCCTAACCCTAACCCCTACCCTAACACTAACTCGTACCCTAATCCTAAACAATACCCTAAACCGAGCCCTAACCCTAACACTAACCCTAACCCTAACCCATACCCTACGCCGTACCCGAAGCCCTCCCCGAACCCGTACCCTAAGCTGTACCCTAAGCCGTACCCTAAGCCTAACCCTAACCCTAGGCTACCCTTGACTGCTTCTGCCTCCAATAGATTTCCTAAGCACTAGTGTTTTAAGGAACAGCTTAAAAAGAGAATCCTAATGTGATTTCTTTATAATGGGTGTGTTCCTTATCTTATCCTAGTGTCTAAACTCTTCTCCATGGCTGAACCGCCAAATAATATTCCTTGACGTGCTAAGGTGTACCTAGAGAGTGGGATTGGTTTAATAACCACCCTAACCCTAACGCGTACCCTAACCCTAACCCCTACCCTAACCCTAACACGTACCCTAATCCTAACCCGTACCCTAAACCGAGCCCTAACCCTAACACTAACCCTAACCCTAACCCTAAACCATACCCTACGCCGTACCCGAAGCCCTCACCGAACCCGTACCCTAAGCCGTACCCTAAGCCTAACCCTAAGCCTAACCCTAACCCTAGGCTACCCTTGACTGCTTCTGCCTCCAATAGATTTCCTAAGCACTAGTGTTTTAAGGAACAACTTAAAAAGAGAATCCTAATGTGATTTCTTTATAATGGGTGTGTTCCTTATCTTATCCTAGTGTCTAAACTCTTCTCCATGGCTGCACCTCCAAATAATATTCCTTTACGTGCTAAGGGGTATCTAGAGAGTGGGATAGGTTTAATAACTACCCTAACACTAACGCGTACCCTAACCCTAACCCCTACCCTAACCCTAACACGTACCCTAATCCTAACCAATACCCTAAACCGAGCCCTAACCCTAACACTAACCCTAACCCTAACCCTAACCCATACCCTACGCAGTACCCGAAGCCCTCCCCGAACCCGTACCCTAAGCCGTACCCTAAGCCGTACCCTAAGCCTAACCCTAACCCTAGGCTACCCTTGACTGCTTCTGCCTCCAATAGATTTGCTAAGCACTAGTGTTTTAAGGAACAGCTTAAAAAGAGAATCCTAATGTGATTTCTTTATAATGGGTGTGTTCCTTATCTTATCCTAGTGTCTAAACTCTTCTCCATGGCTGGACCCCCAAATAATATTCCTTTACGTGCTAAGGTGTATCTAGAGAGTGGAATAGGTTTAATAACTACCCTAACCCTAACGCGTACCCTAACCCTAACCCCTACCCTAACCCTAACACGTACCCTAATCCTAACCAATACCCTAAACCGAGCCCTAACCCTAACACTAACCCTAACCCTAACCCATACCCTACGCCGTACCAGAAGCCCTCCCCGAACCCGTACCCTAAGCCGTACCCTAAGCCTAACCCTAAGCCTAACCCTAAACGTAGGCTACCCTTGAATGCTTCTGCCTCCAATAGATTTCCTAAGCAGTAGTGTTTTAAGGAACAGCTTAAAAAGAGAATCCTAATGTGATTTCTTTATAATGGGTGTGTTCCTTATCTTATCCTAGTGTCTAAATTCTTCTCCATGGCTGGACCTCCAAATAATATTCCTTTACGTGCTAAGGGGTATCTAGAGAGTGGGATAGCTTTAATAACTACCCTAACACTAACGCGTACCCTAACCCTAACCCCTACCCTAACCCTAACACGTACCCTAATCCTAACCAAAACCCTAAACCGAGCCCTAACCCTAACACTAAACCTAACCCTAACCCTAACCCATACCCTACGCCGTACCCGAAGCCATCCCCGAACCCGTACCCTAAGCCGTACCCTAAGCCTAACCCTAAGCCTAACCCTAACCCTAGGCTACCCTTGACTGCTTCTGCCTCCAATAGATTTCCTAAGCACTAGTGTTTTAAGGAACAACTTAAAAAGAGAATCCTAATGTGATTTCTTTATAATGGGTGTGTTCCTTATCTTATCCTAGTGTCTAAACTCTTCTCCATGGCTGCACCTCCAAATAATATTCCTTTACGTGCTAAGGGGTATCTAGAGAGTGGGTTAGGTTTAATAACTACCCTAACACTAACGCGTACCCTAACCCTAAACCCTACCCTATCGCTAACTCGTACCCTAATCCTAACCCGTACCCTAAACCGAGCCCTAACCCTAACACTAACCCTAACCCTAACCCTAACCCATACCCTACGCCGTACCCGAAGCCCTCCCCGAACCCGTACCCTAAGCCGTACCCTAAGCCGTACCCTAAGCCTAACCCTAACCCTAGGCTACCCTTGACTGCTTCTGCCTCCAATAGATTTCCTAAGCACTAGTGTTTTAAGGAACAGCTTAAAAAGAGAATCCTAATGTGATTTCTTTATAATGGGTGTGTTCCTTATCTTATCCTAGTGTCTAAACTCTTCTCCATGGCTGAACCGCCAAATAATATTCCTTGACGTGCTAAGGTGTATCTAGAGAGTGGGATAGGTTTAATAACTACCCTAACCCTAACGCGTACCCTAACCCTAACCCCTACCCTAACCCTAACACGTACCATAATCCTAACCCGTACCCTAAACCGAGCCCTAACCCTAACACTAACCCTAACCCTAACCCTAACCCATACCCTACGCCGTACCCGAAGCCCTCACCGAACCCGTACCCTAAGCCGTACCCTAAGCCTAACCCTATGCCTAACCCTAACCCTAGGCTACCCTTGACTGCTTCTGCCTCCAATAGATTTCCTAAGCACTAGTGTTTTAAGGAACAGCTTAAAAAGAGAATCCTAATGTGATTTCTTTATAATGGGTGTGTTCCTTATCTTATCCTAGTGTCTAAACTCTTCTCCATGGCTGCACCTCCAAATAATATTCCTTTACGTGCTAAGGGGTATCTAGAGAGTGGGATAGGTTTAATAACTACCCTAACACTAACGCGTACACTAACCCTAACCCCTACCCTAACCCTAACACGTACCCTAATCATAACCAATACCCTAAACCTAGCCCTAACCCTAACACTAACCCTAACCCTAACCCTAACCCATACCCTACGCCGTACCCGAAGCCCTCCCCGAACCCGTACCCTAAGCCGTACCCTAAGCCGTACCCTAAGCCTAACACTAACCCTAGGCTACCCTTGACTGCTTCTGCCTCCAATAGATTTCCTAAGCACTAGTGTTTTAAGGAACAGCTTAAAAAGAGAATCCTAATGTGATTTCTTTATAATGGGTGTGTTCCTTATCTTATCCTAGTGTCTAAACTCTTCTCCATGGCTGGACCCCGAAATAATATTCCTTTACGTGCTCAGGTGTATCTAGAGAGTGGGATAGGTTTACTAACTACCCTAACCCTAACGCGTACCCTAACCCTAACCCCTACCCTAACCCTAACACGTACCCTAATCCTAACCCGTACCCTAAACCGAACCCTAACCCTAACACTAACCCTAACACTAACCCTAAGCCATACCCTACGCCGTACCCGAATCCCTCACCGAACCCGTACCCTAAGCCGTACGCTAAGCCTAACCCTAAGGCTAACCCTACCCCTAGGCTACCCTTGACTGCTTCTGCCTCCAATAGATTTTCTAAGCACTAGTGTTTTAAGGAACAACTTAAAAAGAGAATCCTAATGTCATTTCTTTATAATGTGTGTGTTCCTTATCTTATCCTAGTGTCTAAACTCTTCTCCATGGCTGGACCTCCAAATAATATTCCTTTACGTGCTGAGGGGTATCTAGAGAGTGGGATAGGTTTAATAACTACCCTAACACTAACACGTACCCTAACCCTAACCCCTACCCTAACACTAACTCGTACCCTAATCCTAAACAATACCCTAAACCGAGCCCTAACCCTAACACTAACCCTAACCCTAACCCTAACCCATACCCTACGCCGTACCCGAAGCCCTCCCCGAACCCGTACCCTAAGCTGTACCCTAAGCCGTACCCTAAGCCTAACCCTAACCCTAGGCTACCCTTGACTGCTTCTGCCTCCAATAGATTTCCTAAGCACTAGTGTTTTAAGGAACAGCTTAAAAAGAGAATCCTAATGTGATTTCTTTATAATGGGTGTGTTCCTTATCTTATCCTAGTGTCTAAACTCTTCTCCATGGCTGAACCGCCAAATAATATTCCTTGACGTGCTAAGGTGTACCTAGAGAGTGGGATAGGTTTAATAACCACCCTAACCCTAACGCGTACCCTAACCCTAACCCCTACCCTAACCCTAACACGTACCCTAATCCTAACCCGTACCCTAAACCGAGCCCTAACCCTAACACTAACCCTAACCCTAACCCTAAACCATACCCTACGCCGTACCCGAAGCCCTCACCGAACCCGTACCCTAAGCCGTACCCTAAGCCTAACCCTAAGCCTAACCCTAACCCTAGGCTACCCTTGACTGCTTCTGCCTCCAATAGATTTCCTAAGCACTAGTGTTTTAAGGAACAACTTAAAAAGAGAATCCTAATGTGATTTCTTTATAATGGGTGTGTTCCTTATCTTATCCTAGTGTCTAAACTCTTCTCCATGGCTGCACCTCCAAATAATATTCCTTTACGTGCTAAGGGGTATCTAGAGAGTGGGATAGGTTTAATAACTACCCTAACACTAACGCGTACCCTAACCCTAACCCCTACCCTAACCCTAACACGTACCCTAATCCTAACCAATACCCTAAACCGAGCCCTAACCCTAACACTAACCCTAACCCTAACCCTAACCCATACCCTACGCAGTACCCGAAGCCCTCCCCGAACCCGTACCCTAAGCCGTACCCTAAGCCGTACCCTAAGCCTAACCCTAACCCTAGGCTACCCTTGACTGCTTCTGCCTCCAATAGATTTGCTAAGCACTAGTGTTTTAAGGAACAGCTTAAAAAGAGAATCCTAATGTGATTTCTTTATAATGGGTGTGTTCCTTATCTTATCCTAGTGTCTAAACTCTTCTCCATGGCTGGACCCCCAAATAATATTCCTTTACGTGCTAAGGTGTATCTAGAGAGTGGAATAGGTTTAATAACTACCCTAACCCTAACGCGTAACCTAACCCTAACCCCTACCCTAACCCTAACACGTACCCTAATCCTAACCAATACCCTAAACCGAGCCCTAACCCTAACACTAACCCTAACCCTAACCCATACCCTACGCCGTACCAGAAGCCCTCCCCGAACCCGTACCCTAAGCCGTACCCTAAGCCTAACCCTAAGCCTAACCCTAAACGTAGGCTACCCTTGAATGCTTCTGCCTCCAATAGATTTCCTAAGCAGTAGTGTTTTAAGGAACAGCTTAAAAAGAGAATCCTAATGTGATTTCTTTATAATGGGTGTGTTCCTTATCTTATCCTAGTGTCTAAATTCTTCTCCATGGCTGGACCTCCAAATAATATTCCTTTACGTGCTAAGGGGTATCTAGAGAGTGGGATAGCTTTAATAACTACCCTAACACTAACGCGTACCCTAACCCTAACCCCTACCCTAACCCTAACACGTACCCTAATCCTAACCAAAACCCTAAACCGAGCCCTAACCCTAACACTAAACCTAACCCTAACCCTAACCCATACCCTACGCCGTACCCGAAGCCATCCCCGAACCCGTACCCTAAGCCGTACCCTAAGCCGTAACCTAAGCCTAACCCTAACCCTAGGCTACCCTTGACTGCTTCTGCCTCCAATAGATTTCCTAAGCACTAGTGTTTTAAGGAACAGCTTAAAAAGAGAATCCTAATGTGATTTCTTTACAATGGGTGTGTTCCTTATCTTATCCTAGTGTCTAAACTCTTCTCCATGGCTGGACCTCCAAATAATATTCCTTTACGTGCTAAGGGGTATCTAGAGACTGGGATAGGTTTAATAACTACCCTAACACTAACGCGTACCCTAACCCTAACCCCTACCCTAACCCTAACACGTACCCTAATCCTAACCAATACCCTAAACCGAGCCCTAACCCTAACACTAACCCTAACCGTAACCCTAACCCATACCCTACGCCGTACCCGAAGCCCTCCCCGAACCGGTACCCTAAGCCGTACCCTAAGCCGTACCCTAAGCCTAACCCTAACCCTAGGCTACCCTTGACTGCTTCTGCCTCCAATAGATTTTCTAAGCACTAGTGTTTTAAGGAACAGCTTAAAAAGAGAATCCTAATGTGATTTCTTTATAATGGGTGTGTTCCTTATCTTATCCTAGTGTCTAAACTCTTCTCCATGGCTGAACCTCCAAATAATATTCCTTTACGTGCTAAGGGGTATCTAGAGAGTGGGTTAGGTTTAATAACTACCCTAACACTAACGCGTACCCTAACCCTAAACCCTACCCTAACCCTAACAGGTACCCTAATCCTAACCAATACCCTATACCGAGCCCTAACCCTAACACTAACCCTAACCCTAACACTAACCCATACCCTACGCCGTACCAGAAGCCCTCCCCGAACCCGTACCCTAAGCCGTACCCTAAGCCTAACCCTAAGCCTAACCCTAACCCTAGGCTTCCCTTGGATGCTTCTGCCTCCAATAGATTTCCTAAGCACTAGTGTTTTAAGGAACAGCTTAAAAAGAGAATCATAATGTGATTTCTTTATAATGGGTGTGTTCCTTATCTTATCCTAGTGTCTAAACTCTTCTCCATGGCTGGACCTCCAAATAATATTCCTTTATGTGCTAAGGGGTATCTAGAGAATGGGATAGGTTTAATAAC
Organism: Balaenoptera physalus; assembly: GCF_965194825.1. Taxonomy (NCBI): domain Eukaryota; kingdom Metazoa; phylum Chordata; class Mammalia; order Artiodactyla; family Balaenopteridae; genus Balaenoptera; species Balaenoptera physalus. Next base: position 8,861 of record NW_028125165.1, read on the forward strand.
TACCCTAACACTAACGCATACCCTAACCCAAACCCCTACCCTAACCATAACACGTACCTTAATCCTAACCAATACCCTAAACCGAGCCCTAACCCTAACACTAACCCTAACCCTAACCCTAACCCATACCCTACGCCGTACCCGAAGCCCTCCCCAAACCCGTACCCTAAGCCGTACCCTAAGCCGTACCCTAAGCCTAACCCTAACCCTAGGCTACCCTTGACTGCTTCTGCCTCCAATAGATTTCCTAAGCACTAGTGTTTTAAGGAACAGCTTAAAAAGAGAATCCTAATGTGATTTCTTTATAATGGGTGTGTTCCTTATCTTATCCTAGTGTCTAAACTCTTCTCCATGGCTGGACCTCCAAATAATATTCCTTTACGTGCTAAGGGGTATCTAGAGACTGGGATAGGTTTAATAACTACCCTAACACTAACGCGTACCCTAACCCTAAACCCTACCCTAACCCTAACACGTACCCTAATCCTAACCAATACCCTATACCGAGCCCTAACCCTAACACTAACCCTAACCCTAACCCTAACCCATACCCTACGCCGTACCAGAAGCCCTCCACGAACCCGTACCCTAAGCCGTACCCTAAGCCTAACCCTAAGCCTAACCCTAACCCTAGGCTACCCTTGACTGCTTCTGCCTCCAATAGATTTCCTAAGCACTAGTGTTTTAAGGAACAGCTTAAAAAGAGAATCCTAATGTGATTTCTTTATAATGGGTGTGTTCCTTATCTTATCCTAGTGTCTAAACTCTTCTCCATGGCTGCACCTCCAAATAATATTCCTTTACGTGCTAAGGGGTATCTAGAGCGTGGGTTAGGTTTAATAACTACCCTAACACTAACGCGTACCCTAACCCTAAACCCTACCCTATCGCTAACTCGTACCCTAATCCTAACCCGTACCCTAAACAGAGCCCTAACCCTAACACTAACCCTAACCCTAACCCTAACCCATACCCTACGCCGTACCCGAAGCCCTCCCCGAACCCGTACCCTAAGCCGTACCCTAAGCCGTACCCAAAGCCTAACCCTAACCCTAGGCTACCCTTGACTGCTTCTGCCTCCAATAGATTTCCTAAGCACTAGTGTTTTAAGGAACAGCTTAAAAAGAGAATCCTAATGTGATTTCTCTATAATGGGTGTGTTCCTTATCTTATCCTAGTGTCTAAACTCTTCTCCATGGCTGAACCGCCAAATAATATTCCTTGACGTGCTAAGGTGTATCTAGAGAGTGGGATAGGTTTAATAACTACCCTAACCCTAACGCGTACCCTAACCCTAACCCCTACCCTAACCCTAACACGTACCCTAATCCTAACCCGTACCCTAAACCGAGCCCTAACCCTAACACTAACCCTAACCCTAACCCTAACCCATACCCTACGCCGTACCCGAAGCCCTCACCGAACCCGTACCCTAAGCCGTACCCTAAGCCTAACCCTAAGCCTAACCCTAACCCTAGGCTACCCTTGACTGCTTCTGCCTCCAATAGATTTCCTAAGCACTAGTGTTTTAAGGAACAACTTAAAAAGAGAATCCTAAAGTGATTTCTTTATAATGGGTGTGTTCCTTATCTTATCCTAGTGTCTAAACTCTTCTCCATGGCTGCACCTCCAAATAATATTCCTTTACGTGCTAAGGGGTATCTAGAGAGTGGGATAGGTTTAATAACTACCCTAACACTAACGCGTACCCTAACCCTAACCCCTACCCTAACCCTAACACGTACCCTAATCCTAACCAATACCCTAAACCGAGCCCTAACCCTAACACTAACCCTAACCCTAACCCTAACCCATACCCTACGCCGTACCCGAAGCCCTCCCCAAACCCGTACCCTAAGCCGTACCCTAAGCCGTACCCTAAGCCTAACCCTAACCCTAGGCTACCCTTGACTGCTTCTGCCTCCAATAGATTTCCTAAGCACTAGTGTTTAAAGGAACAGCTTAAAAAGAGAATCCTAATGTGATTTCTTTATAATGGGTGTGTTCCTTATCTTATCCTAGTGTCTAAACTCTTCTCCATGGCTGGACCTCCAAATAATATTCCTTTACGTGCTAAGGGGTATCTAGAGACTGGGATAGGTTTAATAACTACCCTAACACTAACGCGTACCCTAACCCTAACCCCTACCCTAACCCTAACACGTACCCTAATCCTAACCAATACCCTAAACCGAGCCCTAACCCTAACACTAACCCTAACCCTAACCCTAACCCATACCCTACACCGTACCCGAAGCCCTCCCCGAACCGGTACCCTAAGCCGTACCCTAAGCCGTACCCTAAGCCTAACCCTAACCCTAGGCTACCCTTGACTGCTTCTGCCTCCAATAGATTTTCTAAGCACTAGTGTTTTAAGGAACAGCTTAAAAAGAGAATCCTAATGTGATTTCTTTATAATGGGTGTGTTCCTTATCTTATCCTAGTGTCTAAACTCTTCTCCATGGCTGGACCTCCAAATAATATTCCTTTACGTGCTAAGGGGTATCTAGAGAGTGGGTTAGGTTTAATAACTACCCTAACACTAACGCGTACCCTAACCCTAAACCCTACCCTAACCCTAACACGTACCCTAATCCTAACCAATACCCTATACCGAGCCCTAACCCTAACACTAACCCTAACCCTAACCCTAACCCATACCCTACGCCGTACCAGAAGCCCTCCACGAACCCGTACCCTAAGCCGTACCCTAAGCCTAACCCTAAGCCTAACCCTAACCCTAGGCTACCCTTGACTGCTTCTGCCTCCAATAGATTTCCTAAGCACTAGTGTTTTAAGGAACAGCTTAAAAAGAGAATCCTAATGTGATTTTTTTATAATGGGTGTGTTCCTTATCTTATCCTAGTGTCTAAACTCTTTTCCATGGCTGGACCTCCAAATAATATTCCTTTACGTGCTAAGGGGTATCTAGAGAGTGGGTTAGGTTTAATAACTACCCTAACACTAACGCGTACCCTAACCCTAAACCCTACCCTATCGCTAACTCGTACCCTAATCCTAACCCGTACCCTAAACCGAGCCCTAACCCTAACACTAACCCTAACCCTAACACTAACCCATACCCTACGCCGTACCCGAAGCCCTCCACGAACCCGTACCCTAAGCCGTACCCTAAGCCGTACCCTAAGCCTAACCCTAACCCTAGGCTACCCTTGACTGATTCTGCCTCCAATAGATTTCCTAAGCACTAGTGTTTTAAGGAACAGCTTAAAAAGAGAATCCTAATGTGATTTCTTTATAATGGGTGTGTTCCTTATCTTATCCTAGGGTCTAAACTCTTCTCCATGGCTGAACCGCCAAATAATATTCCTTGACGTGCTAAGGTGTATCTAGAGAGTGGGATAGGTTTAATAACTACCCTAACCCTAACGCGTACCCTAACCCTAACCCCTACCCTAACCCTAACACGTACCCTAATCCTAACCCGTACCCTAAACCGAGCCCTAACCCTAACACTAACCCTAACCCTAACCCTAACCCATACCCTACGCCGTACCCGAAGCCCTCACCGAACCCGTACCCTAAGCCGTACCCTAAGCCTAACCCTAAGCCTAACCCTAATCCTAGGCTACCCTTGACTGCTTCTGCCTCCAATAGATTTCCTAAGCACTAGTGTTTTAAGGACCAGCTTAAAAAGAGAATCCTAATGTGATTTCTTTATAATGCGTGTGTTCCTTATCTTATCCTAGTGTCTAAACTCTTCTCCATGGCTGCACCTCCAAATAATATTCCTTTACGTGCTAAGGGGTATCTAGAGAGTGGGATAGGTTTAATAACTACCCTAACACTAACGCGTACACTAACCCTAACCCCTACCCTAACCCTAACACGTACCCTAATCCTAACCAATACCCTAAACCTAGCCCTAACCCTAACACTAACCCTAACCCTAACCCTAACCCATACCCTACGCCGTACCCGAAGCCCTCCCCGAACCCGTACCCTAAGCCGTACCCTAAGCCGTACCCTAAGCCTAACCCTAACCCTAGGCTACCCTTGACTGCTTCTGCCTCCAATAGATTTCCTAAGCACTAGTGTTTTAAGGAACAGCTTAAAAAGAGAATCCTAATGTGATTTCTTTATAATGGGTGTGTTCCTTATCTTATCCTAGTGTGTAAACTCTTCTCCATGGCTGGACCTCCAAATAATATTCCTTTACGTGCTAAGGGGTATCTAGAGAGTGGGTTAGGTTTAATAACTACCCTAACACTAACGCGTACCCTAACCCTAAACCCTACCCTATCGCTAACTCGTACCCTAATCCTAACCCGTACCCTAAACCGAGCCCTAACCCTAACACTAACCCTAACCCTAACCCATACCCTACGCCGTACCCGAAGCCCTCCCCGAACCCGTACCCTAAGCCGTACCCTAAGCCGTACCCTAAGCCTAACCCTAACCCTAGGCTACCCTTGACTGCTTCTGCCTCCAATAGATTTCCTAAGCACTAGTGTTTTAAGGAACAGCTTAAAAAGAGAATCCTAATGTGATTTCTTTATAATGGGTGTGTTCCTTATCTTATCCTAGTGTCTAAACTCTTCTCCATGGCTGAACCGCCAAATAATATTCCTTGACGTGCTAAGGTGTATCTAGAGAGTGGGATAGGTTTAATAACTACCCTAACCCTAACGCGTACCCTAACCCTAACCCCTACCCTAACCCTAACACGTACCCTAATCCTAACCCGTACCCTAAACCGAGCCCTAACCCTAACACTAACCCTAACCCTAACCCTAACCCATACCCTACGCCGTACCCGAAGCCCTCACCGAACCCGTACCCTAAGCCGTACCCTAAGCCTAACCCTAAGCCTAACCCTAACCCTAGGCTACCCTTGACTGCTTCTGCCTCCAATAGATTTCCTAAGCACTAGTGTTTTAAGGAACAGCTTAAAAAGAGAATCCTAATGTGATTTCTTTATAATGGGTGTGTTCCTTATCTTATCCTAGTGTCTAAACTCTTCTCCATGGCTGCACCTCCAAATAATATTCCTTTACGTGCTAAGGGGTATCTACAGAGTGGGATAGGTTTAATAACTACCCTAACACTAACGCGTACACTAACCCTAACCCCTACCCTAACCCTAACACGTACCCTAATCCTAACCAATACCCTAAACCTAGCCCTAACCCTAACACTAACCCTAACCCTAACCCTAACCTATACCCTACGCCGTACCCGAAACCCTCCCCGAACCCGTACCCTAAGCCGTACCCTAAGCCGTACCCTAAGCCTAACACTAACCCTAGGCTACCCTTGACTGCTTCTGCCTCCAATAGATTTCCTAAGCACTAGTGTTTTAAGGAACAGCTTAAAAAGAGAATCCTAATGTGATTTCTTTATAATGGGTGTGTTCCTTATCTTATCCTAGTGTCTAAACTCTTCTCCATGGCTGGACCTCCAAATAATATTCCTTTATGTGCTAAGGTGTATCTAGAGAGTGGGATAGGTTTACTAACTACCCTAACCCTAACGCGTACCCTAACCCTAACCCCTACCCTAACCCTAACACGTACCCTAATCCTAACCCGTACCCTAAACCGAACCCTAAACCTAACACTAACCCTAACACTAACCCTAAGTCATACCCTACGCCGTACCCGAATCCCTCACCGAACCCGTACCCTAAGCCGTACGCTAAGCCTAACCCTAAGGCTAACCCTACCCCTAGGCTACCCTTGACTGCTTCTGCCTCCAATAGATTTTCTAAGCACTAGTGTTTTAAGGAACAACTTAAAAAGAGAATCCTAATGTCATTTCTTTATAATGTGTGTGTTCCTTATCTTATCCTAGTGTCTAAACTCTTCTCCATGGCTGGACCTCCAAATAATATTCCTTTACGTGCTGAGGGGTATCTAGAGAGTGGGATAGGTTTAATAACTACCCTAACACTAACACGTACCCTAACCCTAACCCCTACCCTAACACTAACTCGTACCCTAATCCTAAACAATACCCTAAACCGAGCCCTAACCCTAACACTAACCCTAACCCTAACCCTAACCCATACCCTACGCCGTACCCGAAGCCCTCCCCGAACCCGTACCCTAAGCCGTACCCTAAGCCGTACCCTAAGCCTAACCCTAACCCTAGGCTACCCTTGACTGCTTCTGCCTCCAATAGATTTCCTAAGCACTAGTGTTTTAAGGAACAGCTTAAAAAGAGAATCCTAATGTGATTTCTTTATAATGGGTGTGTTCCTTATCTTATCCTAGTGTCTAAACTCTTCTCCATGGCTGAACCGCCAAATAATATTCCTTGACGTGCTAAGGTGTATCTAGAGAGTGGGATAGGTTTAATAACTACCCTAACCCTAACGCGTACCCTAACCCTAACCCCTACCCTAACCCTAACACGTACCCTAATCCTAACCCGTACCCTAAACCGAGCCCTAACCCTAACACTAACCCTAACCCTAACCCTAAACCATACCCTACGCCGTACCCGAAGCCCTCACCGAACCCGTACCCTAAGCCGTACCCTAAGCCTAACCCTAAGCCTAACCCTAACCCTAGGCTACCCTTGACTGCTTCTGCCTCCAATAGATTTCCTAAGCACTAGTGTTTTAAGGAACAACTTAAAAAGAGAATCCTAATGTGATTTCTTTATAATGGGTGTGTTCCTTATCTTATCCTAGTGTCTAAACTCTTCTCCATGGCTGCACCTCCAAATAATATTCCTTTACGTGCTAAGGGGTATCTAGAGAGTGGGATAGGTTTAATAACTACCCTAACACTAACGCGTACCCTAACCCTAACCCCTACCCTAACCCTAACACGTACCCTAATCCTAACCAATACCCTAAACCGAGCCCTAACCCTAACACTAACCCTAACCCTAACCCTAACCCATACCCTACGCCGTACCCGAAGCCCTCCCCGAACCCGTACCCTAAGCCGTACCCTAAGCCGTACCCTAAGCCTAACCCTAACCCTAGGCTACCCTTGACTGCTTCTGCCTCCAATAGATTTCCTAAGCACTAGTGTTTTAAGGAACAGCTTAAAAAGAGAATCCTAATGTGATTTCTTTATAATGGGTGTGTTCCTTATCTTATCCTAGTGTGTAAACTCTTCTCCATGGCTGGACCTCCAAATAATATTCCTTTACGTGCTAAGGGGTATCTAGAGAGTGGGTTAGGTTTAATAACTACCCTAACACTAATGCGTACCCTAACCCTAACCCCTACTCTATCGCTAACACGTACCCTAATCCTAACCAATACCCTAAACCGAGCCCTAACCCTAACACTAACCCTAACCCTAAACCATACCCTACGCCGTACCAGAAGCCCTCCCCGAACCCGTACCCTAAGCCGTACCCTAAGCCTAACCCTAAGCCTAACCCGAAACGTAGGCTACCCTTGAATGCTTCTGCCTCAAATAGATTTCCTAAGCAGTAGTGTTTTAAGGAACAGCTTAAAAAGAGAATCCTAATGTGATTTCTTTATAATGGGTGTGTTCCTTATCTTATCCTAGTGTCTAAATTCTTCTCCATGGCTGGACCTCCAAATAATATTCCTTTACGTGCTAAGGGGTATCTAGAGAGTGGGATAGGTTTAATAACTACCCTAACACTAACGCCTACCCTAACCCTAACCCCTACCCTAACCCTAACACGTACCCTAATCCTAACCAATACCCTAAACCGAGCCCTAACCCTAACACTAACCCTAACCCGAACCCTAACCCATACCCTATGCCGTATCCGAAGCCCTCCCCGAACCGGTACCCTAAGCCGTACCCTAAGCCGTACCCTAAGCCTAACCCTAACCCTAGGCTACCCTTGACTGCTTCTGCCTCCAATAGATTTCCTAAGCACTAGTGTTTTAAGGAACAGCTTAAAAAGAGAATCCTAATGTGATTTCTTTATAATGGGTGTGTTCCTTATCTTATCCTAGTGTCTAAACTCTTCTCCATGGCTGGACCTCCAAATAATATTCCTTTACGTGCTAAGGGGTATCTAGAGAGTGGGTTAGGTTTAATAACTACCCTAACACTAACGCGTACCCTAACCCTAAACCCTACCCTATCGCTAACTCGTACCCTAATCCTAACCCGTACCCTAAACCGAGCCCTAACCCTAACACTAACCCTAACCCTAACCCTAACCCATACCCTACGCCGTACCCGAAGCCCTCCCCGAACCCGTACCCTAAGCCGTACCCTAAGCCGTACCCTAAGCCTAACCCTAACCCTAGGCTACCCTTGACTGCTTCTGCCTCCAATAGATTTCCTAAGCACTAGTGTTTTAAGGAACAGCTTAAAAAGAGAATCCTAATGTGATTTCTTTATAATGGGTGTGTTCCTTATCTTATCCTAGTGTCTAAACTCTTCTCCATGGCTGAACCGCCAAATAATATTCCTTGACGTGCTAAGGTGTATCTAGAGAGTGGGATAGGTTTAATAACTACCCTAACCCTAACGCGTACCCTAACCCTAACCCCTACCCTAACCCTAACACGTACCCTAATCCTAACCCGTACCCTAAACCGAGCCCTAACCCTAACACTAACCCTAACCTTAACCCATACCCTACGCCGTACCAGAAGCCCTCCCCGAACCCGTACCCTAAGCCGTACCGTAAGCCTAACCCTAAGCCTAACCCTAAACGTAGGCTACCCTTGAATGCTTCTGCCTCCAATAGATTTCCTAAGCAGTAGTGTTTTAAGGAACAGCTTAAAAAGAGAATCCTAATGTGATTTCTTTATAATGGGTGTGTTCCTTATCTTATCCTAGTGTCTAAATTCTTCTCCATGGCTGGACCTCCAAATAATATTCCTTTACGTGCTAAGGGGTATCTAGAGAGTGGGATAGGTTTAATAACTACCCTAACACTAACGCCTACCCTAACCCTAACCCCTACCCTAACCCTAACACGTACCCTAATCCTAACCACTACCCTAAACCGAGCCCTAACCCTAACACTAACCCTAACCCGAACCCTAACCCATACCCTATGCCGTACCCGAAGCCCTCCCCGAACCGGTACCCTAAGCCGTACCCTAAGCCGTACCCTAAGCCTAACCCTAACCCTAGGCTACCCTTGACTGCTTCTGCCTCCAATAGATTTCCTAAGCACTAGTGTTTTAAGGAACAGCTTAAAAAGAGAATCCTAATGTGATTTCTTCATAATGGGTGTGTTCCTTATCTTATCCTAGTGTCTAAACTCTTCTCCATGGCTGAACCTCCAAATAATATTCCTTTACGTGCTAAGGGGTATCTAGAGAGTGGGTTAGGTTTAATAACTACCCTAACACTAACGCGTACCCTAACCCTAAACCCTACCCTAACCCTAACACGTACCCTAATCCTAACCAATAACCTATACCGAGCCCTAACCCTAACACTAACCCTAACCCTAACCCTAACCCATACCCTACGCCGTACCAGAAGCCCTCCCCGAACCCGTACCCTAAGCCGTATCCTAAGCCTAACCCTAAGCCTAACCCTAACCCTAGGCTACCCTTGGATGCTTCTGCCTCCAATAGATTTCCTAAGCACTAGTGTTTTAAGGAACAGCTTAAAAAGAGAATCCTAATGTGATTTCTTTATAATGGGTGTGTTCCTTATCTTATCCTAGTGTCTAAACTCTTCTCCATGGCTGGACCTCCAAATAATATTCCTTTATGTGCTAAGGGGTATCTAGAGAGTGGGATAGGTTTAATAACTACCCTAACCCTAACGCGTACCCTAACCCTAACCCCTACCCTAACCCTAACACGTACCCTAATCCTAACCCGTACCCTAAACCCAGCCCTAACCCTAACACTAACCCTAACCCTAACCCTAACCCATACCCTACGCCGTACCCGAAGCCCTCACCGAACCCGTACCCTAAGCCGTACCCTAAGCCTAACCCTAACCCTAGGCTACCCTTGACTGCTTCTGCCTCCAATAGATTTCCTAAGCACTAGTGTTTTAAGGAACAGCTTAAAAAGAGAATCCTAATGTGATTTCTTTATAATGGGTGTGTTCCTTATCTTATCCTAGTGTCTAAACTCTTCTCCATGGCTGGACCTCCAAATAATATTCCTTTACGTGCTAAGGGGTATCTAGAGAGTGGGTTAGGTTTAATAACTACCCTAACACTAACGCGTACCCTAACCCTAAACCCTACCCTATCGCTAACTCGTACCCTAATCCTAACCCGTACCCTAAACCGAGCCCTAACCCTAACACTAACCCTAACCCTAACCCTAACCCATACCCTACGCCGTACCCGAAGCCCTCCCCGAACCCGTACCCTAAGCCGTACCCTAAGCCGTACCCTAAGCCTAACCCTAACCCTAGGCTACCCTTGACTGCTTCTGCCTCCAATAGATTTCCTAAGCACTAGTGTTTTAAGGAACAGCTTAAAAAGAGAATCCTAATGTGATTTCTTTATAATGGGTGTGTTCCTTATCTTATCCTAGTGTCTAAACTCTTCTCCATGGCTGAACCGCCAAATAATATTCCTTGACGTGCTAAGGTGTATCTAGAGAGTGGGATAGGTTTAATAACTACCCTAACCCTAACGCGTACCCTAACCCTAACCCCTACCCTAACCCTAACACGTACCCTAATCCTAACCCGTACCCTAAACCGAGCCCTAACCCTAACACTAACCCTAACCTTAACCCATACCCTACGCCGTACCAGAAGCCCTCCCCGAACCCGTACCCTAAGCCGTACCGTAAGCCTAACCCTAAGCCTAACCCTAAACGTAGGCTACCCTTGAATGCTTCTGCCTCCAATAGATTTCCTAAGCAGTAGTGTTTTAAGGAACAGCTTAAAAAGAGAATCCTAATGTGATTTCTTTATAATGGGTGTGTTCCTTATCTTATCCTAGTGTCTAAATTCTTCTCCATGGCTGGACCTCCAAATAATATTCCTTTACGTGCTAAGGGGTATCTAGAGAGTGGGATAGGTTTAATAACTACCCTAACACTAACGCCTACCCTAACCCTAACCCCTACCCTAACCCTAACACGTACCCTAATCCTAACCAATACCCTAAACCGAGCCCTAACCCTAACACTAACCCTAACCCGAACCCTAACCCATACCCTATGCCGTACCCGAAGCCCTCCCCGAACCGGTACCCTAAGCCGTAACCTAAGCCGTACCCTAAGCCTAACCCTAACCCTAGGCTACCCTTGACTGCTTCTGCCTCCAATAGATTTCCTAAGCACTAGTGTTTTAAGGAACAGCTTAAAAAGAGAATCCTAATGTGATTTCTTCATAATGGGTGTGTTCCTTATCTTATCCTAGTGTCTAAACTCTTCTCCATGGCTGAACCTCCAAATAATATTCCTTTACGTGCTAAGGGGTACCTAGAGAGTGGGTTAGGTTTAATAACTACCCTAACACTAACGCGTACCCTAACCCTAAACCCTACCCTAACCCTAACACGTACCCTAATCCTAACCAATACCCTATACCGAGCCCTAACCCTAACACTAACCCTAACCCTAACCCTAACCCATACCCTACGCCGTACCAGAAGCCCTCCCCGAACCCGTACCCTAAGGCGTATCCTAAGCCTAACCCTAAGCCTAACCCTAACCCTAGGCTACCCTTGGATGCTTCTGCCTCCAATAGATTTCCTAAGCACTAGTGTTTTAAGGAACAGCTTAAAAAGAGAATCCTAATGTGATTTCTTTATAATGGGTGTGTTCCTTATCTTATCCTAGTGTCTAAACTCTTCTCCATGGCTGGACCTCCAAATAATATTACTTTATGTGCTAAGGGGTATCTAGAGAATGGGATAGGTTTAATAACTACCCTAACACTAACGCGTACCCTAACCCTAACCCCTACCCTAACCATAACACGTACCTTAATCCTAACCAATACCCTAAACCGAGCCCTAACCCTAACACTAACCCTAACCCTAACCCTAACCCATACCCTACGCCGTACCCGAAGCCCTCCCCAAACCCGTACCCTAAGCCGTACCCTAAGCCGTACCCTAAGCCTAACCCTAACCCTAGGCTACCCTTGACTGCTTCTGCCTCCAATAGATTTCCTAAGCACTAGTGTTTTAAGGAACAGCTTAAAAAGAGAATCCTAATGTGATTTCTTTATAATGGGTGTGTTCCTTATCTTATCCTAGTGTCTAAACTCTTCTCCATGGCTGGACCTCCAAATAATATTCCTTTACGTGCTAAGGGGTATCTAGAGACTGGGATAGGTTTAATAACTACCCTAACACTAACGCATACCCTAACCATAACCCCTACCCTAACCCTAACACGTACCCTAATCCTAACCAATACCCTAAACCGAGCCCTAACCCTAACACTAACCCTAACCCTAACCCTAACCCATACCCTACGCCGTACCCGAAGCCCTCCCCGAACCGGTACCCTAAGCCGTACCCTAAGCCGTACCCTAAGCCTAACCCTAACCCTAGGCTACCCTTGACTGCTTCTGCCTCCAGTAGATTTTCTAAGCACTACTGTTTTAAGGAACAGCTTAAAAAGAGAATCCTAATGTGATTTCTTTATAATGGGTGTGTTCCTTATCTTATCCTAGTGTCTAAACTCTTCTCCATGGCTGGACCTCCAAATAATATTCCTTTACGTGCTAAGGGGTATCTAGAGAGTGGGTTAGGTTTAATAACTACCCTAACACTAACGCGTACCCTAACCCTAAACCCTACCCTAACCCTAACACGTACCCTAATCCTAACCAATACCCTATACCGAGCCCTAACCCTAACACTAACCCTAACCCTAACCCTAACCCATAGCCTACGCCGTACCAGAAGCCCTCCACGAACCCGTACCCTAAGCCGTACCCTAAGCCTAACCCTAAGCCTAACCCTAACCCTAGGCTACCCTTGACTGCTTCTGCCTCCAATAGATTTCCTAAGCACTAGTGTTTTAAGGAACAGCTTAAAAAGAGAATCCTAATGTGATTTCTTTATAATGGGTGTGTTCCTTATCTTATCCTAGTGTCTAAACTCTTCTCCATGGCTGGACCTCCAAATAATATTCCTTTACGTGCTAAGGGGTATCTAGAGAGTGGGTTAGGTTTAATAACTACCCTAACACTAACGCGTACCCTAACCCTAAACCCTACCCTATCGCTAACTCGTACCCTAATCCTAACCCGTACCCTAAACCGAGCCCTAACCCTAACACTAACCCTAACCCTAACCCTAACCCATACCCTACGCCGTACCCGAAGCCCTCACCGAACCCGTACCCTAAGCCGTACCCTAAGCCGTACCCTAAGCCTAACCCTAACCCTAGGCTACCCTTGACTGCTTCTGCCTCCAATAGATTTCCTAAGCACTAGTGTTTTAAGGAACAGCTTAAAAAGAGAATCCTAATGTGATTTCTTTATAATGGGTGTGTTCCTTATCTTATCCTAGTGTCTAAACTCTTCTCCATGGCTGGACCTCCAAATAATATTCCTTTACGTGCTAAGGGGTATCTAGAGACTGGGATAGGTTTAATAACTACCCTAACACTAACGCGTACCCTAACCCTAAACCCTACCCTATTGCTAACTCGTACCCTAATCCTAACCCGTACCCTAAACCGAGCCCTAACCCTAACACTAAACCTAACCCTAACCCTAACCCATACCCTACGCCGTACCCGAAGCCATCCCCGAACCCGTACCCTAAGCCGTACCCTAAGCCGTAACCTAAGCCTAACCCTAACCCTAGGCTACCCTTGACTGCTTCTGCCTCCAATAGATTTCCTAAGCACTAGTGTTTTAAGGAACAGCTTAAAAAGAGAATCCTAATGTGATTTCTTTACAATGGGTGTGTTCCTTATCTTATCCTAGTGTCTAAACTCTTCTCCATGGCTGGACCTCCAAATAATATTCCTTTACGTGCTAAGGGGTATCTAGAGACTGGGATAGGTTTAATAACTACCCTAACACTAACGCGTACCCTAACCCTAACCCCTACCCTAACCCTAACACGTACCCTAATCCTAACCAATACCCTAAACCGAGCCCTAACCCTAACACTAACCCTAACCGTAACCCTAACCCATACCCTACGCCGTACCCGAAGCCCTCCACGAACCGGTACCCTAAGCCGTACCCTAAGCCTAACCCTAACCCTAGGCTACCCTTGACTGCTTCTGCCTCCAATAGATTTTCTAAGCACTAGTGTTTTAAGGAACAGCTTAAAAAGAGAATCCTAATGTGATTTCTTTATAATGGGTGTGTTCCTTATCTTATCCTAGTGTCTAAACTCTTCTCCATGGCTGAACCTCTAAATAATATTCCTTTACGTGCTAAGGGGTATCTAGAGAGTGGGTTAGGTTTAATAACTACCCTAACACTAACGCGTACCCTAACCCTAAACCCTACCCTAACCCTAACAGGTACCCTAATCCTAACCAATACCCTATACCGAGCCCTAACCCTAACACTAACCCTAACCCTAACACTAACCCATACCCTACGCCGTACCAGAAGCCCTCCCCGAACCCGTACCCTAAGCCGTACCCTAAGCCTAACCCTAAGCCTAACCCTAACCCTAGGCTTCCCTTGGATGCTTCTGCCTCCAATAGATTTCCTAAGCACTAGTGTTTTAAGGAACAGCTTAAAAAGAGAATCATAATGTGATTTCTTTATAATGGGTGTGTTCCTTATCTTATCCTAGTGTCTAAACTCTTCTCCATGGCTGGACCTCCAAATAATATTCCTTTATGTGCTAAGGGGTATCTAGAGAATGGGATAGGTTTAATAACTACCCTAACACTAACGCATACCCTAACCCAAACCCCTACCCTAACCATAACACGTACCTTAATCCTAACCAATACCCTAAACCGAGCCCTAACCCTAACACTAACCCTAACCCTAACCCTAAACCATACCCTACGCCGTACCCGAAGCCCTCCCCAAACCCGTACCCTAAGCCGTACCCTAAGCCGTACCCTAAGCCTAACCCTAACCCTAGGCTACCCTTGACTGCTTCTGCCTCCAATAGATTTCCTAAGCACTAGTGTTTTAAGGAACAGCTTAAAAAGAGAATCCTAATGTGATTTCTTTATAATGGGTGTGTTCCTTATCTTATCCTAGTGTCTAAACTCTTCTCCATGGCTGGACCTCCAAATAATATTCCTTTACGTGCTAAGGGGTATCTAGAGACTGGGATAGGTTTAATAACTACCCTAACACTAACGCGTACCCTAACCCTAAACCCTACCCTAACCCTAACACGTACCGTAATCCTAACCAATACCCTATACCGAGCCCTAACCCTAACACTAACCCTAACCCTAACCTTAACCCATACCCTACGCCGTACCAGAAGCCCTCCACGAACCCGTACCCTAAGCCGTACCCTAAGCCTAACCCTAAGCCTAACCCTAACCCTATGCTACCCTTGACTGCTTCTGCCTCCAATAGATTTCCTAAGCACTAGTGTTTTAAGGAACAACTTAAAAAGAGAATCCTAATGTGATTTCTTTATAATGGGTGTGTTCCTTATCTTATCCTAGTGTCTAAACTCTTCTCCATGGCTGCACCTCCAAATAATATTCCTTTACGTGCTAAGGGGTATCTAGAGAGTGGGTTAGGTTTAATAACTACCCTAACACTAACGCGTACCCTAACCCTAAACCCTACCCTATCGCTAACTCGTACCCTAATCCTAACCCGTACCCTAAACCGAGCCCTAACCCTAACACTAACCCTAACCCTAACCCTAACCCATACCCTACGCCGTACCCGAAGCCCTCCCCGAACCCGTACCCTAAGCCGTACCCTAAGCCGTACCCTAAGCCTAACCCTAACCCTAGGCTACCCTTGACTGCTTCTGCCTCCAATAGATTTCCTAAGCACTAGTGTTTTAAGGAACAGCTTAAAAAGAGAATCCTAATGTGATTTCTTTATAATGGGTGTGTTCCTTATCTTATCCTAGTGTCTAAACTCTTCTCCATGGCTGAACCGCCAAATAATATTCCTTGACGTGCTAAGGTGTATCTAGAGAGTGGGATAGGTTTAATAACTACCCTAACCCTAACGCGTACCCTAACCCTAACCCCTACCCTAACCCTAACACGTACCATAATCCTAACCCGTACCCTAAACCGAGCCCTAACCCTAACACTAACCCTAACCCTAACCCTAACCCATACCCTACGCCGTACCCGAAGCCCTCACCGAACCCGTACCCTAAGCCGTACCCTAAGCCTAACCCTATGCCTAACCCTAACCCTAGGCTACCCTTGACTGCTTCTGCCTCCAATAGATTTCCTAAGCACTAGTGTTTTAAGGAACAGCTTAAAAAGAGAATCCTAATGTGATTTCTTTATAATGGGTGTGTTCCTTATCTTATCCTAGTGTCTAAACTCTTCTCCATGGCTGCACCTCCAAATAATATTCCTTTACGTGCTAAGGGGTATCTAGAGAGTGGGATAGGTTTAATAACTACCCTAACACTAACGCGTACACTAACCCTAACCCCTACCCTAACCCTAACACGTACCCTAATCATAACCAATACCCTAAACCTAGCCCTAACCCTAACACTAACCCTAACCCTAACCCTAACCCATACCCTACGCCGTACCCGAAGCCCTCCCCGAACCCGTACCCTAAGCCGTACCCTAAGCCGTACCCTAAGCCTAACACTAACCCTAGGCTACCCTTGACTGCTTCTGCCTCCAATAGATTTCCTAAGCACTAGTGTTTTAAGGAACAGCTTAAAAAGAGAATCCTAATGTGATTTCTTTATAATGGGTGTGTTCCTTATCTTATCCTAGTGTCTAAACACTTCTCCATGGCTGGACCCCGAAATAATATTCCTTTACGTGCTCAGGTGTATCTAGAGAGTGGGATAGGTTTACTAACTACCCTAACCCTAACGCGTACCCTAACCCTAACCCCTACCCTAACCCTAACACGTACCCTAATCCTAACCCGTACCCTAAACCGAACCCTAACCCTAACACTAACCCTAACACTAACCCTAAGCCATACCCTACGCCGTACCCGAATCCCTCACCGAACCCGTACCCTAAGCCGTACGCTAAGCCTAACCCTAAGGCTAACCCTACCCCTAGGCTACCCTTGACTGCTTCTGCCTCCAATAGATTTTCTAAGCACTAGTGTTTTAAGGAACAACTTAAAAAGAGAATCCTAATGTCATTTCTTTATAATGTGTGTGTTCCTTATCTTATCCTAGTGTCTAAACTCTTCTCCATGGCTGGACCTCCAAATAATATTCCTTTACGTGCTGAGGGGTATCTAGAGAGTGGGATAGGTTTAATAACTACCCTAACACTAACACGTACCCTAACCCTAACCCCTACCCTAACACTAACTCGTACCCTAATCCTAAACAATACCCTAAACCGAGCCCTAACCCTAACACTAACCCTAACCCTAACCCTAACCCATACCCTACGCCGTACACGAAGCCCTCCCCGAACCCGTACCCTAAGCTGTACCCTAAGCCGTACCCTAAGCCTAACCCTAACCCTAGGCTACCCTTGACTGCTTCTGCCTCCAATAGATTTCCTAAGCACTAGTGTTTTAAGGAACAGCTTAAAAAGAGAATCCTAATGTGATTTCTTTATAATGGGTGTGTTCCTTATCTTATCCTAGTGTCTAAACTCTTCTCCATGGCTGAACCGCCAAATAATATTCCTTGACGTGCTAAGGTGTACCTAGAGAGTGGGATAGGTTTAATAACCACCCTAACCCTAACGCGTACCCTAACCCTAACCCCTACCCTAACCCTAACACGTACCCTAATCCTAACCCGTACCCTAAACCGAGCCCTAACCCTAACACTAACCCTAACCCTAACCCTAAACCATACCCTACGCCGTACCCGAAGCCCTCACCGAACCCGTACCCTAAGCCGTACCCTAAGCCTAACCCTAAGCCTAACCCTAACCCTAGGCTACCCTTGACTGCTTCTGCCTCCAATAGATTTCCTAAGCACTAGTGTTTTAAGGAACAACTTAAAAAGAGAATCCTAATGTGATTTCTTTATAATGGGTGTGTTCCTTATCTTATCCTAGTGTCTAAACTCTTCTCCATGGCTGCACCTCCAAATAATATTCCTTTACGTGCTAAGGGGTATCTAGAGAGTGGGATAGGTTTAATAACTACCCTAACACTAACGCGTACCCTAACCCTAACCCCTACCCTAACCCTAACACGTACCCTAATCCTAACCAATACCCTAAACCGAGCCCTAACCCTAACACTAACCCTAACCCTAACCCTAACCCATACCCTACGCAGTACCCGAAGCCCTCCCCGAACCCGTACCCTAAGCCGTACCCTAAGCCGTACCCTAAGCCTAACCCTAACCCTAGGCTACCCTTGACTGCTTCTGCCTCCAATAGATTTGCTAAGCACTAGTGTTTTAAGGAACAGCTTAAAAAGAGAATCCTAATGTGATTTCTTTATAATGGGTGTGTTCCTTATCTTATCCTAGTGTCTAAACTCTTCTCCATGGCTGGACCCCCAAATAATATTCCTTTACGTGCTAAGGTGTATCTAGAGAGTGGAATAGGTTTAATAACTACCCTAACCCTAACGCGTACCCTAACCCTAACCCCTACCCTAACCCTAACACGTACCCTAATCCTAACCAATACCCTAAACCGAGCCCTAACCCTAACACTAACCCTAACCCTAACCCATACCCTACGCCGTACCAGAAGCCCTCCCCGAACCCGTACCCTAAGCCGTACCCTAAGCCTAACCCTAAGCCTAACCCTAAACGTAGGCTACCCTTGAATGCTTCTGCCTCCAATAGATTTCCTAAGCAGTAGTGTTTTAAGGAACAGCTTAAAAAGAGAATCCTAATGTGATTTCTTTATAATGGGTGTGTTCCTTATCTTATCCTAGTGTCTAAATTCTTCTCCATGGCTGGACCTCCAAATAATATTCCTTTACGTGCTAAGGGGTATCTAGAGAGTGGGATAGCTTTAATAACTACCCTAACACTAACGCGTACCCTAACCCTAACCCCTACCCTAACCCTAACACGTACCCTAATCCTAACCAAAACCCTAAACCGAGCCCTAACCCTAACACTAAACCTAACCCTAACCCTAACCCATACCCTACGCCGTACCCGAAGCCATCCCCGAACCCGTACCCTAAGCCGTACCCTAAGCCTAACCCTAAGCCTAACCCTAACCCTAGGCTACCCTTGACTGCTTCTGCCTCCAATAGATTTCCTAAGCACTAGTGTTTTAAGGAACAACTTAAAAAGAGAATCCTAATGTGATTTCTTTATAATGGGTGTGTTCCTTATCTTATCCTAGTGTCTAAACTCTTCTCCATGGCTGCACCTCCAAATAATATTCCTTTACGTGCTAAGGGGTATCTAGAGAGTGGGTTAGGTTTAATAACTACCCTAACACTAACGCGTACCCTAACCCTAAACCCTACCCTATCGCTAACTCGTACCCTAATCCTAACCCGTACCCTAAACCGAGCCCTAACCCTAACACTAACCCTAACCCTAACCCTAACCCATACCCTACGCCGTACCCGAAGCCCTCCCCGAACCCGTACCCTAAGCCGTACCCTAAGCCGTACCCTAAGCCTAACCCTAACCCTAGGCTACCCTTGACTGCTTCTGCCTCCAATAGATTTCCTAAGCACTAGTGTTTTAAGGAACAGCTTAAAAAGAGAATCCTAATGTGATTTCTTTATAATGGGTGTGTTCCTTATCTTATCCTAGTGTCTAAACTCTTCTCCATGGCTGAACCGCCAAATAATATTCCTTGACGTGCTAAGGTGTATCTAGAGAGTGGGATAGGTTTAATAACTACCCTAACCCTAACGCGTACCCTAACCCTAACCCCTACCCTAACCCTAACACGTACCATAATCCTAACCCGTACCCTAAACCGAGCCCTAACCCTAACACTAACCCTAACCCTAACCCTAACCCATACCCTACGCCGTACCCGAAGCCCTCACCGAACCCGTACCCTAAGCCGTACCCTAAGCCTAAACCTATGCCTAACCCTAACCCTAGGCTACCCTTGACTGCTTCTGCCTCCAATAGATTTCCTAAGCACTAGTGTTTTAAGGAACAGCTTAAAAAGAGAATCCTAATGTGATTTCTTTATAATGGGTGTGTTCCTTATCTTATCCTAGTGTCTAAACTCTTCTCCATGGCTGCACCTCCAAATAATATTCCTTTACGTGCTAAGGGGTATCTAGAGAGTGGGATAGGTTTAATAACTACCCTAACACTAACGCGTACACTAACCCTAACCCCTACCCTAACCCTAACACGTACCCTAATCATAACCAATACCCTAAACCTAGCCCTAACCCTAACACTAACCCTAACCCTAACCCTAACCCATACCCTACGCCGTACCCGAAGCCCTCCCCGAACCCGTACCCTAAGCCGTACCCTAAGCCGTACCCTAAGCCTAACACTAACCCTAGGCTACCCTTGACTGCTTCTGCCTCCAATAGATTTCCTAAGCACTAGTGTTTTAAGGAACAGCTTAAAAAGAGAATCCTAATGTGATTTCTTTATAATGGGTGTGTTCCTTATCTTATCCTAGTGTCTAAACTCTTCTCCATGGCTGGACCCCGAAATAATATTCCTTTACGTGCTCAGGTGTATCTAGAGAGTGGGATAGGTTTACTAACTACCCTAACCCTAACGCGTACCCTAACCCTAACCCCTACCCTAACCCTAACACGTACCCTAATCCTAACCCGTACCCTAAACCGAACCCTAACCCTAACACTAACCCTAACACTAACCCTAAGCCATACCCTACGCCGTACCCGAATCCCTCACCGAACCCGTACCCTAAGCCGTACGCTAAGCCTAACCCTAAGGCTAACCCTACCCCTAGGCTACCCTTGACTGCTTCTGCCTCCAATAGATTTTCTAAGCACTAGTGTTTTAAGGAACAACTTAAAAAGAGAATCCTAATGTCATTTCTTTATAATGTGTGTGTTCCTTATCTTATCCTAGTGTCTAAACTCTTCTCCATGGCTGGACCTCCAAATAATATTCCTTTACGTGCTGAGGGGTATCTAGAGAGTGGGATAGGTTTAATAACTACCCTAACACTAACACGTACCCTAACCCTAACCCCTACCCTAACACTAACTCGTACCCTAATCCTAAACAATACCCTAAACCGAGCCCTAACCCTAACACTAACCCTAACCCTAACCCTAACCCATACCCTACGCCGTACCCGAAGCCCTCCCCGAACCCGTACCCTAAGCTGTACCCTAAGCCGTACCCTAAGCCTAACCCTAACCCTAGGCTACCCTTGACTGCTTCTGCCTCCAATAGATTTCCTAAGCACTAGTGTTTTAAGGAACAGCTTAAAAAGAGAATCCTAATGTGATTTCTTTATAATGGGTGTGTTCCTTATCTTATCCTAGTGTCTAAACTCTTCTCCATGGCTGAACCGCCAAATAATATTCCTTGACGTGCTAAGGTGTACCTAGAGAGTGGGATAGGTTTAATAACCACCCTAACCCTAACGCGTACCCTAACCCTAACCCCTACCCTAACCCTAACACGTACCCTAATCCTAACCCGTACCCTAAACCGAGCCCTAACCCTAACACTAACCCTAACCCTAACCCTAAACCATACCCTACGCCGTACCCGAAGCCCTCACCGAACCCGTACCCTAAGCCGTACCCTAAGCCTAACCCTAAGCCTAACCCTAACCCTAGGCTACCCTTGACTGCTTCTGCCTCCAATAGATTTCCTAAGCACTAGTGTTTTAAGGAACAACTTAAAAAGAGAATCCTAATGTGATTTCTTTATAATGGGTGTGTTCCTTATCTTATCCTAGTGTCTAAACTCTTCTCCATGGCTGCACCTCCAAATAATATTCCTTTACGTGCTAAGGGGTATCTAGAGAGTGGGATAGGTTTAATAACTACCCTAACACTAACGCGTACCCTAACCCTAACCCCTACCCTAACCCTAACACGTACCCTAATCCTAACCAATACCCTAAACCGAGCCCTAACCCTAACACTAACCCTAACCCTAACCCTAACCCATACCCTACGCAGTACCCGAAGCCCTCCCCGAACCCGTACCCTAAGCCGTACCCTAAGCCGTACCCTAAGCCTAACCCTAACCCTAGGCTACCCTTGACTGCTTCTGCCTCCAATAGATTTGCTAAGCACTAGTGTTTTAAGGAACAGCTTAAAAAGAGAATCCTAATGTGATTTCTTTATAATGGGTGTGTTCCTTATCTTATCCTAGTGTCTAAACTCTTCTCCATGGCTGGACCCCCAAATAATATTCCTTTACGTGCTAAGGTGTATCTAGAGAGTGGAATAGGTTTAATAACTACCCTAACCCTAACGCGTAACCTAACCCTAACCCCTACCCTAACCCTAACACGTACCCTAATCCTAACCAATACCCTAAACCGAGCCCTAACCCTAACACTAACCCTAACCCTAACCCATACCCTACGCCGTACCAGAAGCCCTCCCCGAACCCGTACCCTAAGCCGTACCCTAAGCCTAACCCTAAGCCTAACCCTAAACGTAGGCTACCCTTGAATGCTTCTGCCTCCAATAGATTTCCTAAGCAGTAGTGTTTTAAGGAACAGCTTAAAAAGAGAATCCTAATGTGATTTCTTTATAATGGGT
This sequence comes from Balaenoptera physalus, assembly GCF_965194825.1. Taxonomy (NCBI): domain Eukaryota; kingdom Metazoa; phylum Chordata; class Mammalia; order Artiodactyla; family Balaenopteridae; genus Balaenoptera; species Balaenoptera physalus. The sequence goes on from NW_028125165.1 coordinate 31,480, forward strand.
GTGTTCCTTATCTTATCCTAGTGTCTAAATTCTTCTCCATGGCTGGACCTCCAAATAATATTCCTTTACGTGCTAAGGGGTATCTAGAGAGTGGGATAGCTTTAATAACTACCCTAACACTAACGCGTACCCTAACCCTAACCCCTACCCTAACCCTAACACGTACCCTAATCCTAACCAAAACCCTAAACCGAGCCCTAACCCTAACACTAAACCTAACCCTAACCCTAACCCATACCCTACGCCGTACCCGAAGCCATCCCCGAACCCGTACCCTAAGCCGTACCCTAAGCCGTAACCTAAGCCTAACCCTAACCCTAGGCTACCCTTGACTGCTTCTGCCTCCAATAGATTTCCTAAGCACTAGTGTTTTAAGGAACAGCTTAAAAAGAGAATCCTAATGTGATTTCTTTACAATGGGTGTGTTCCTTATCTTATCCTAGTGTCTAAACTCTTCTCCATGGCTGGACCTCCAAATAATATTCCTTTACGTGCTAAGGGGTATCTAGAGACTGGGATAGGTTTAATAACTACCCTAACACTAACGCGTACCCTAACCCTAACCCCTACCCTAACCCTAACACGTACCCTAATCCTAACCAATACCCTAAACCGAGCCCTAACCCTAACACTAACCCTAACCGTAACCCTAACCCATACCCTACGCCGTACCCGAAGCCCTCCCCGAACCGGTACCCTAAGCCGTACCCTAAGCCGTACCCTAAGCCTAACCCTAACCCTAGGCTACCCTTGACTGCTTCTGCCTCCAATAGATTTTCTAAGCACTAGTGTTTTAAGGAACAGCTTAAAAAGAGAATCCTAATGTGATTTCTTTATAATGGGTGTGTTCCTTATCTTATCCTAGTGTCTAAACTCTTCTCCATGGCTGAACCTCCAAATAATATTCCTTTACGTGCTAAGGGGTATCTAGAGAGTGGGTTAGGTTTAATAACTACCCTAACACTAACGCGTACCCTAACCCTAAACCCTACCCTAACCCTAACAGGTACCCTAATCCTAACCAATACCCTATACCGAGCCCTAACCCTAACACTAACCCTAACCCTAACACTAACCCATACCCTACGCCGTACCAGAAGCCCTCCCCGAACCCGTACCCTAAGCCGTACCCTAAGCCTAACCCTAAGCCTAACCCTAACCCTAGGCTTCCCTTGGATGCTTCTGCCTCCAATAGATTTCCTAAGCACTAGTGTTTTAAGGAACAGCTTAAAAAGAGAATCATAATGTGATTTCTTTATAATGGGTGTGTTCCTTATCTTATCCTAGTGTCTAAACTCTTCTCCATGGCTGGACCTCCAAATAATATTCCTTTATGTGCTAAGGGGTATCTAGAGAATGGGATAGGTTTAATAACTACCCTAACACTAACGCATACCCTAACCCAAACCCCTACCCTAACCATAACACGTACCTTAATCCTAACCAATACCCTAAACCGAGCCCTAACCCTAACACTAACCCTAACCCTAACCCTAACCCATACCCTACGCCGTACCCGAAGCCCTCCCCAAACCCGTACCCTAAGCCGTACCCTAAGCCGTACCCTAAGCCTAACCCTAACCCTAGGCTACCCTTGACTGCTTCTGCCTCCAATAGATTTCCTAAGCACTAGTGTTTTAAGGAACAGCTTAAAAAGAGAATCCTAATGTGATTTCTTTATAATGGGTGTGTTCCTTATCTTATCCTAGTGTCTAAACTCTTCTCCATGGCTGGACCTCCAAATAATATTCCTTTACGTGCTAAGGGGTATCTAGAGACTGGGATAGGTTTAATAACTACCCTAACACTAACGCGTACCCTAACCCTAAACCCTACCCTAACCCTAACACGTACCCTAATCCTAACCAATACCCTATACCGAGCCCTAACCCTAACACTAACCCTAACCCTAACCCTAACCCATACCCTACGCCGTACCAGAAGCCCTCCACGAACCCGTACCCTAAGCCGTACCCTAAGCCTAACCCTAAGCCTAACCCTAACCCTAGGCTACCCTTGACTGCTTCTGCCTCCAATAGATTTCCTAAGCACTAGTGTTTTAAGGAACAGCTTAAAAAGAGAATCCTAATGTGATTTCTTTATAATGGGTGTGTTCCTTATCTTATCCTAGTGTCTAAACTCTTCTCCATGGCTGGACCTCCAAATAATATTCCTTTACGTGCTAAGGGGTATCTAGAGCGTGGGTTAGGTTTAATAACTACCCTAACACTAACGCGTACCCTAACCCTAAACCCTACCCTATCGCTAACTCGTACCCTAATCCTAACCCGTACCCTAAACAGAGCCCTAACCCTAACACTAACCCTAACCCTAACCCTAACCCATACCCTACGCCGTACCCGAAGCCCTCCCCGAACCCGTACCCTAAGCCGTACCCTAAGCCGTACCCAAAGCCTAACCCTAACCCTAGGCTACCCTTGACTGCTTCTGCCTCCAATAGATTTCCTAAGCACTAGTGTTTTAAGGAACAGCTTAAAAAGAGAATCCTAATGTGATTTCTCTATAATGGGTGTGTTCCTTATCTTATCCTAGTGTCTAAACTCTTCTCCATGGCTGAACCGCCAAATAATATTCCTTGACGTGCTAAGGTGTATCTAGAGAGTGGGATAGGTTTAATAACTACCCTAACCCTAACGCGTACCCTAACCCTAACCCCTACCCTAACCCTAACACGTACCCTAATCCTAACCCGTACCCTAAACCGAGCCCTAACCCTAACACTAACCCTAACCCTAACCCTAACCCATACCCTACGCCGTACCCGAAGCCCTCACCGAACCCGTACCCTAAGCCGTACCCTAAGCCTAACCCTAAGCCTAACCCTAACCCTAGGCTACCCTTGACTGCTTCTGCCTCCAATAGATTTCCTAAGCACTAGTGTTTTAAGGAACAACTTAAAAAGAGAATCCTAAAGTGATTTCTTTATAATGGGTGTGTTCCTTATCTTATCCTAGTGTCTAAACTCTTCTCCATGGCTGCACCTCCAAATAATATTCCTTTACGTGCTAAGGGGTATCTAGAGAGTGGGATAGGTTTAATAACTACCCTAACACTAACGCGTACCCTAACCCTAACCCCTACCCTAACCCTAACACGTACCCTAATCCTAACCAATACCCTAAACCGAGCCCTAACCCTAACACTAACCCTAACCCTAACCCTAACCCATACCCTACGCCGTACCCGAAGCCCTCCCCAAACCCGTACCCTAAGCCGTACCCTAAGCCGTACCCTAAGCCTAACCCTAACCCTAGGCTACCCTTGACTGCTTCTGCCTCCAATAGATTTCCTAAGCACTAGTGTTTAAAGGAACAGCTTAAAAAGAGAATCCTAATGTGATTTCTTTATAATGGGTGTGTTCCTTATCTTATCCTAGTGTCTAAACTCTTCTCCATGGCTGGACCTCCAAATAATATTCCTTTACGTGCTAAGGGGTATCTAGAGACTGGGATAGGTTTAATAACTACCCTAACACTAACGCGTACCCTAACCCTAACCCCTACCCTAACCCTAACACGTACCCTAATCCTAACCAATACCCTAAACCGAGCCCTAACCCTAACACTAACCCTAACCCTAACCCTAACCCATACCCTACACCGTACCCGAAGCCCTCCCCGAACCGGTACCCTAAGCCGTACCCTAAGCCGTACCCTAAGCCTAACCCTAACCCTAGGCTACCCTTGACTGCTTCTGCCTCCAATAGATTTTCTAAGCACTAGTGTTTTAAGGAACAGCTTAAAAAGAGAATCCTAATGTGATTTCTTTATAATGGGTGTGTTCCTTATCTTATCCTAGTGTCTAAACTCTTCTCCATGGCTGGACCTCCAAATAATATTCCTTTACGTGCTAAGGGGTATCTAGAGAGTGGGTTAGGTTTAATAACTACCCTAACACTAACGCGTACCCTAACCCTAAACCCTACCCTAACCCTAACACGTACCCTAATCCTAACCAATACCCTATACCGAGCCCTAACCCTAACACTAACCCTAACCCTAACCCTAACCCATACCCTACGCCGTACCAGAAGCCCTCCACGAACCCGTACCCTAAGCCGTACCCTAAGCCTAACCCTAAGCCTAACCCTAACCCTAGGCTACCCTTGACTGCTTCTGCCTCCAATAGATTTCCTAAGCACTAGTGTTTTAAGGAACAGCTTAAAAAGAGAATCCTAATGTGATTTTTTTATAATGGGTGTGTTCCTTATCTTATCCTAGTGTCTAAACTCTTTTCCATGGCTGGACCTCCAAATAATATTCCTTTACGTGCTAAGGGGTATCTAGAGAGTGGGTTAGGTTTAATAACTACCCTAACACTAACGCGTACCCTAACCCTAAACCCTACCCTATCGCTAACTCGTACCCTAATCCTAACCCGTACCCTAAACCGAGCCCTAACCCTAACACTAACCCTAACCCTAACACTAACCCATACCCTACGCCGTACCCGAAGCCCTCCACGAACCCGTACCCTAAGCCGTACCCTAAGCCGTACCCTAAGCCTAACCCTAACCCTAGGCTACCCTTGACTGATTCTGCCTCCAATAGATTTCCTAAGCACTAGTGTTTTAAGGAACAGCTTAAAAAGAGAATCCTAATGTGATTTCTTTATAATGGGTGTGTTCCTTATCTTATCCTAGGGTCTAAACTCTTCTCCATGGCTGAACCGCCAAATAATATTCCTTGACGTGCTAAGGTGTATCTAGAGAGTGGGATAGGTTTAATAACTACCCTAACCCTAACGCGTACCCTAACCCTAACCCCTACCCTAACCCTAACACGTACCCTAATCCTAACCCGTACCCTAAACCGAGCCCTAACCCTAACACTAACCCTAACCCTAACCCTAACCCATACCCTACGCCGTACCCGAAGCCCTCACCGAACCCGTACCCTAAGCCGTACCCTAAGCCTAACCCTAAGCCTAACCCTAATCCTAGGCTACCCTTGACTGCTTCTGCCTCCAATAGATTTCCTAAGCACTAGTGTTTTAAGGACCAGCTTAAAAAGAGAATCCTAATGTGATTTCTTTATAATGCGTGTGTTCCTTATCTTATCCTAGTGTCTAAACTCTTCTCCATGGCTGCACCTCCAAATAATATTCCTTTACGTGCTAAGGGGTATCTAGAGAGTGGGATAGGTTTAATAACTACCCTAACACTAACGCGTACACTAACCCTAACCCCTACCCTAACCCTAACACGTACCCTAATCCTAACCAATACCCTAAACCTAGCCCTAACCCTAACACTAACCCTAACCCTAACCCTAACCCATACCCTACGCCGTACCCGAAGCCCTCCCCGAACCCGTACCCTAAGCCGTACCCTAAGCCGTACCCTAAGCCTAACCCTAACCCTAGGCTACCCTTGACTGCTTCTGCCTCCAATAGATTTCCTAAGCACTAGTGTTTTAAGGAACAGCTTAAAAAGAGAATCCTAATGTGATTTCTTTATAATGGGTGTGTTCCTTATCTTATCCTAGTGTGTAAACTCTTCTCCATGGCTGGACCTCCAAATAATATTCCTTTACGTGCTAAGGGGTATCTAGAGAGTGGGTTAGGTTTAATAACTACCCTAACACTAACGCGTACCCTAACCCTAAACCCTACCCTATCGCTAACTCGTACCCTAATCCTAACCCGTACCCTAAACCGAGCCCTAACCCTAACACTAACACTAACCCTAACCCATACCCTACGCCGTACCCGAAGCCCTCCCCGAACCCGTACCCTAAGCCGTACCCTAAGCCGTACCCTAAGCCTAACCCTAACCCTAGGCTACCCTTGACTGCTTCTGCCTCCAATAGATTTCCTAAGCACTAGTGTTTTAAGGAACAGCTTAAAAAGAGAATCCTAATGTGATTTCTTTATAATGGGTGTGTTCCTTATCTTATCCTAGTGTCTAAACTCTTCTCCATGGCTGAACCGCCAAATAATATTCCTTGACGTGCTAAGGTGTATCTAGAGAGTGGGATAGGTTTAATAACTACCCTAACCCTAACGCGTACCCTAACCCTAACCCCTACCCTAACCCTAACACGTACCCTAATCCTAACCCGTACCCTAAACCGAGCCCTAACCCTAACACTAACCCTAACCCTAACCCTAAACCATACCCTACGCCGTACCCGAAGCCCTCACCGAACCCGTACCCTAAGCCGTACCCTAAGCCTAACCCTAAGCCTAACCCTAACCCTAGGCTACCCTTGACTGCTTCTGCCTCCAATAGATTTCCTAAGCACTAGTGTTTTAAGGAACAACTTAAAAAGAGAATCCTAATGTGATTTCTTTATAATGGGTGTGTTCCTTATCTTATCCTAGTGTCTAAACTCTTCTCCATGGCTGCACCTCCAAATAATATTCCTTTACGTGCTAAGGGGTATCTAGAGAGTGGGATAGGTTTAATAACTACCCTAACACTAACGCGTACCCTAACCCTAACCCCTACCCTAACCCTAACACGTACCCTAATCCTAACCAATACCCTAAACCGAGCCCTAACCCTAACACTAACCCTAACCCTAACCCTAACCCATACCCTACGCCGTACCCGAAGCCCTCCCCGAACCCGTACCCTAAGCCGTACCCTAAGCCGTACCCTAAGCCTAACCCTAACCCTAGGCTACCCTTGACTGCTTCTGCCTCCAATAGATTTCCTAAGCACTAGTGTTTTAAGGAACAGCTTAAAAAGAGAATCCTAATGTGATTTCTTTATAATGGGTGTGTTCCTTATCTTATCCTAGTGTGTAAACTCTTCTCCATGGCTGGACCTCCAAATAATATTCCTTTACGTGCTAAGGGGTATCTAGAGAGTGGGTTAGGTTTAATAACTACCCTAACACTAATGCGTACCCTAACCCTAACCCCTACTCTATCGCTAACACGTACCCTAATCCTAACCAATACCCTAAACCGAGCCCTAACCCTAACACTAACCCTAACCCTAAACCATACCCTACGCCGTACCAGAAGCCCTCCCCGAACCCGTACCCTAAGCCGTACCCTAAGCCTAACCCTAAGCCTAACCCGAAACGTAGGCTACCCTTGAATGCTTCTGCCTCCAATAGATTTCCTAAGCAGTAGTGTTTTAAGGAACAGCTTAAAAAGAGAATCCTAATGTGATTTCTTTATAATGGGTGTGTTCCTTATCTTATCCTAGTGTCTAAATTCTTCTCCATGGCTGGACCTCCAAATAATATTCCTTTACGTGCTAAGGGTTATCTAGAGAGTGGGATAGGTTTAATAACTACCCTAACACTAACGCCTACCCTAACCCTAACCCCTACCCTAACCCTAACACGTACCCTAATCCTAACCAATACCCTAAACCGAGCCCTAACCCTAACACTAACCCTAACCCGAACCCTAACCCATACCCTATGCCGTATCCGAAGCCCTCCCCGAACCGGTACCCTAAGCCGTACCCTAAGCCGTACCCTAAGCCTAACCCTAACCCTAGGCTACCCTTGACTGCTTCTGCCTCCAATAGATTTCCTAAGCACTAGTGTTTTAAGGAACAGCTTAAAAAGAGAATCCTAATGTGATTTCTTTATAATGGGTGTGTTCCTTATCTTATCCTAGTGTCTAAACTCTTCTCCATGGCTGGACCTCCAAATAATATTCCTTTACGTGCTAAGGGGTATCTAGAGAGTGGGTTAGGTTTAATAACTACCCTAACACTAACGCGTACCCTAACCCTAAACCCTACCCTATCGCTAACTCGTACCCTAATCCTAACCCGTACCCTAAACCGAGCCCTAACCCTAACACTAACCCTAACCCTAACCCTAACCCATACCCTACGCCGTACCCGAAGCCCTCCCCGAACCCGTACCCTAAGCCGTACCCTAAGCCGTACCCTAAGCCTAACCCTAACCCTAGGCTACCCTTGACTGCTTCTGCCTCCAATAGATTTCCTAAGCACTAGTGTTTTAAGGAACAGCTTAAAAAGAGAATCCTAATGTGATTTCTTTATAATGGGTGTGTTCCTTATCTTATCCTAGTGTCTAAACTCTTCTCCATGGCTGAACCGCCAAATAATATTCCTTGACGTGCTAAGGTGTATCTAGAGAGTGGGATAGGTTTAATAACTACCCTAACCCTAACGCGTACCCTAACCCTAACCCCTACCCTAACCCTAACACGTACCCTAATCCTAACCCGTACCCTAAACCGAGCCCTAACCCTAACACTAACCCTAACCTTAACCCATACCCTACGCCGTACCAGAAGCCCTCCCCGAACCCGTACCCTAAGCCGTACCGTAAGCCTAACCCTAAGCCTAACCCTAAACGTAGGCTACCCTTGAATGCTTCTGCCTCCAATAGATTTCCTAAGCAGTAGTGTTTTAAGGAACAGCTTAAAAAGAGAATCCTAATGTGATTTCTTTATAATGGGTGTGTTCCTTATCTTATCCTAATGTCTAAATTCTTCTCCATGGCTGGACCTCCAAATAATATTCCTTTACGTGCTAAGGGGTATCTAGAGAGTGGGATAGGTTTAATAACTACCCTAACACTAACGCCTACCCTAACCCTAACCCCTACCCTAACCCTAACACGTACCCTAATCCTAACCACTACCCTAAACCGAGCCCTAACCCTAACACTAACCCTAACCCGAACCCTAACCCATACCCTATGCCGTACCCGAAGCCCTCCCCGAACCGGTACCCTAAGCCGTACCCTAAGCCGTACCCTAAGCCTAACCCTAACCCTAGGCTACCCTTGACTGCTTCTGCCTCCAATAGATTTCCTAAGCACTAGTGTTTTAAGGAACAGCTTAAAAAGAGAATCCTAATGTGATTTCTTCATAATGGGTGTGTTCCTTATCTTATCCTAGTGTCTAAACTCTTCTCCATGGCTGAACCTCCAAATAATATTCCTTTACGTGCTAAGGGGTATCTAGAGAGTGGGTTAGGTTTAATAACTACCCTAACACTAACGCGTACCCTAACCCTAAACCCTACCCTAACCCTAACACGTACCCTAATCCTAACCAATAACCTATACCGAGCCCTAACCCTAACACTAACCCTAACCCTAACCCTAACCCATACCCTACGCCGTACCAGAAGCCCTCCCCGAACCCGTACCCTAAGCCGTATCCTAAGCCTAACCCTAAGCCTAACCCTAACCCTAGGCTACCCTTGGATGCTTCTGCCTCCAATAGATTTCCTAAGCACTAGTGTTTTAAGGAACAGCTTAAAAAGAGAATCCTAATGTGATTTCTTTATAATGGGTGTGTTCCTTATCTTATCCTAGTGTCTAAACTCTTCTCCATGGCTGGACCTCCAAATAATATTCCTTTATGTGCTAAGGGGTATCTAGAGAGTGGGATAGGTTTAATAACTACCCTAACCCTAACGCGTACCCTAACCCTAACCCCTACCCTAACCCTAACACGTACCCTAATCCTAACCCGTACCCTAAACCCAGCCCTAACCCTAACACTAACCCTAACCCTAACCCTAACCCATACCCTACGCCGTACCCGAAGCCCTCACCGAACCCGTACCCTAAGCCGTACCCTAAGCCTAACCCTAACCCTAGGCTACCCTTGACTGCTTCTGCCTCCAATAGATTTCCTAAGCACTAGTGTTTTAAGGAACAGCTTAAAAAGAGAATCCTAATGTGATTTCTTTATAATGGGTGTGTTCCTTATCTTATCCTAGTGTCTAAACTCTTCTCCATGGCTGGACCTCCAAATAATATTCCTTTACGTGCTAAGGGGTATCTAGAGAGTGGGTTAGGTTTAATAACTACCCTAACACTAACGCGTACCCTAACCCTAAACCCTACCCTATCGCTAACTCGTACCCTAATCCTAACCCGTACCCTAAACCGAGCCCTAACCCTAACACTAACCCTAACCCTAACCCTAACCCATACCCTACGCCGTACCCGAAGCCCTCCCCGAACCCGTACCCTAAGCCGTACCCTAAGCCGTACCCTAAGCCTAACCCTAACCCTAGGCTACCCTTGACTGCTTCTGCCTCCAATAGATTTCCTAAGCACTAGTGTTTTAAGGAACAGCTTAAAAAGAGAATCCTAATGTGATTTCTTTATAATGGGTGTGTTCCTTATCTTATCCTAGTGTCTAAACTCTTCTCCATGGCTGAACCGCCAAATAATATTCCTTGACGTGCTAAGGTGTATCTAGAGAGTGGGATAGGTTTAATAACTACCCTAACCCTAACGCGTACCCTAACCCTAACCCCTACCCTAACCCTAACACGTACCCTAATCCTAACCCGTACCCTAAACCGAGCCCTAACCCTAACACTAACCCTAACCTTAACCCATACCCTACGCCGTACCAGAAGCCCTCCCCGAACCCGTACCCTAAGCCGTACCGTAAGCCTAACCCTAAGCCTAACCCTAAACGTAGGCTACCCTTGAATGCTTCTGCCTCCAATAGATTTCCTAAGCAGTAGTGTTTTAAGGAACAGCTTAAAAAGAGAATCCTAATGTGATTTCTTTATAATGGGTGTGTTCCTTATCTTATCCTAGTGTCTAAATTCTTCTCCATGGCTGGACCTCCAAATAATATTCCTTTACGTGCTAAGGGGTATCTAGAGAGTGGGATAGGTTTAATAACTACCCTAACACTAACGCCTACCCTAACCCTAACCCCTACCCTAACCCTAACACGTACCCTAATCCTAACCACTACCCTAAACCGAGCCCTAACCCTAACACTAACCCTAACCCGAACCCTAACCCATACCCTATGCCGTACCCGAAGCCCTCCCCGAACCGGTACCCTAAGCCGTACCCTAAGCCGTACCCTAAGCCTAACCCTAACCCTAGGCTACCCTTGACTGCTTCTGCCTCCAATAGATTTCCTAAGCACTAGTGTTTTAAGGAACAGCTTAAAAAGAGAATCCTAATGTGATTTCTTCATAATGGGTGTGTTCCTTATCTTATCCTAGTGTCTAAACTCTTCTCCATGGCTGAACCTCCAAATAATATTCCTTTACGTGCTAAGGGGTATCTAGAGAGTGGGTTAGGTTTAATAACTACCCTAACACTAACGCGTACCCTAACCCTAAACCCTACCCTAACCCTAACACGTACCCTAATCCTAACCAATAACCTATACCGAGCCCTAACCCTAACACTAACCCTAACCCTAACCCTAACCCATACCCTACGCCGTACCAGAAGCCCTCCCCGAACCCGTACCCTAAGCCGTATCCTAAGCCTAACCCTAAGCCTAACCCTAACCCTAGGCTACCCTTGGATGCTTCTGCCTCCAATAGATTTCCTAAGCACTAGTGTTTTAAGGAACAGCTTAAAAAGAGAATCCTAATGTGATTTCTTTATAATGGGTGTGTTCCTTATCTTATCCTAGTGTCTAAACTCTTCTCCATGGCTGGACCTCCAAATAATATTCCTTTATGTGCTAAGGGGTATCTAGAGAGTGGGATAGGTTTAATAACTACCCTAACCCTAACGCGTACCCTAACCCTAACCCCTACCCTAACCCTAACACGTACCCTAATCCTAACCCGTACCCTAAACCCAGCCCTAACCCTAACACTAACCCTAACCCTAACCCTAACCCATACCCTACGCCGTACCCGAAGCCCTCACCGAACCCGTACCCTAAGCCGTACCCTAAGCCTAACCCTAAGCCTAACCCTAACCCTAGGCTACCCTTGACTGCTTCTGCCTCCAATAGATTTCCTAAGCACTAGTGTTTTAAGGAACAACTTAAAAAGAGAATCCTAATGTGATTTCTTTATAATGGGTGTGTTCCTTATCTTATCCTAGTGTCTAAACTCTTCTCCATGGCTGCACCTCCAAATAATATTCCTTTACGTGCTAAGGCGTATCTAGAGAGTGGGATAGGTTTAATAACTACCCTAACACTAACGCGTACCCTAACCCTAACCCCTACCCTAACCCTAACACGTACCCTAATCCTAACCAATACCCTAAACCGAGCCCTAACCCTAACACTAACCCTAACCCTAACCCTAACCCATACCCTACGCCGTACCCGAAGCCCTCCCCGAACCCGTACCCTAAGCCGTACCCTAAGCCGTACGCTAAGCCTAACCCTAACCCTAGGCTACCCTTGACTGCTTCTGCCTCCAATAGATTTCCTAAGCACTAGTGTTTTAAGGAACAGCTTAAAAAGAGAATCCTAATGTGATTTCTTTATAATGGGTGTGTTCCTTATCTTATCCTAGTGTCTAAACTCTTCTCCATGGCTGAACCGCCAAATAATATTCCTTGACGTGCTAAGGTGTATCTAGAGAGTGGGATAGGTTTAATAACTACCCTAACCCTAACGCGTACCCTAACCCTAACCCCTACCCTAACCCTAACACGTACCCTAATCCTAACCCGTACCCTAAACCGAGCCCTAACCCTAACACTAACCCTAACCCTAACCCTAACCCATACCCTACGCCGTACCCGAAGCCCTCACCGAACCCGTACCCTAAGCCGTACCCTAAGCCTAACCCTAAGCCTAACCCTAACCCTAGGCTACCCTTGACTGCTTCTGCCTCCAATAGATTTCCTAAGCACTAGTGTTTTAAGGAACAACTTAAAAAGAGAATCCTAATGTGATTTCTTTATAATGGGTGTGTTCCTTATCTTATCCTAGTGTCTAAACTCTTCTCCATGGCTGCACCTCCAAATAATATTCCTTTACGTGCTAAGGGGTATCTAGAGAGTGGGATAGGTTTAATAACTACCCTAACACTAACGCGTACCCTAACCCTAACCCCTACCCTAACCCTAACACGTACCCTAATCCTAACCAATACCCTAAACCGAGCCCTAACCCTAACACTAACCCTAACCCTAACCCTAACCCATACCCTACGCCGTACCCGAAGCCCTCCCCGAACCCGTACCCTAAGCCGTACCCTAAGCCGTACCCTAAGCCTAACCCTAACCCTAGGCTACCCTTGACTGCTTCTGCCTCCAATAGATTTCCTAAGCACTAGTGTTTTAAGGAACAGCTTAAAAAGAGAATCCTAATGTGATTTCTTTATAATGGGTGTGTTCCTTATCTTATCCTAGTGTCTAAACTCTTCTCCATGGCTGGACCCCGAAATAATATTCCTTTACGTGCTAAGGTGTATCTAGAGAGTGGGATAGGTTTACTAACTACCCTAACCCTAACGCGTACCCTAACCCTAACCCCTACCCTAACCCTAACACGTACCCTAATCCTAACCCGTACCCTAATCCGAACCCTAACCCTAACACTAACCCTAACACTAACCCTAAGCCATACCCTACGCCGTACCCGAATCCCTCACCGTACCCGTACCCTAAGCCGTACGCTAAGCCTAACCCTAAGCCTAACCCTACCCCTAGGCTACCCTTGACTGCTTCTGCCTCCAATAGATTTCCTAAGCACTAGTGTTTTAAGGAACAACTTAAAAAGAGAATCCTAATGTCATTTCTTTATAATGTGTGTGTTCCTTATCTTATCCTAGTGTCTAAACTCTTCTCCATGGCTGGAACTCCAAATAATATTCCTTTACGTGCTGAGGGGTATCTAGAGAGTGGGATAGGTTTAATAACTACCCTAACACTAACACGTACCCTAACCCTAACGCCTACCCTAACACTAACTCGTACCCTAATCCTAAACAATAACCTAAACCGAGCCCTAACCATAACACTAACCCTAACCCTAACCCTAACCCATACCCTACGCCGTACCCGAAGCCCTCCCCGAACCCGTACCCTAAGCCGTACCCTAAGCCGTACCCTAAGCCTAACCCTAACCCTAGGCTACCCTTGACTGCTTCTGCCTCCAATAGATTTCCTAAGCACTAGTGTTTTAAGGAACAGCTTAAAAAGAGAATCCTAATGTGATTTCTTTATAATGGGTGTGTTCCTTATCTTATCCTAGTGTCTAAACTCTTCTCCATGGCTGAACCGCCAAATAATATTCCTTGACGTGCTAAGGTGTATCTAGAGAGTGGGATAGGTTTAATAACTACCCTAACCCTAACGCGTACCCTAACCCTAACCCCTACCCTAACCCTAACACGTACCCTAATCCTAACCCGTACCCTAAACCGAGCCCTAACCCTAACACTAACCCTAACCCTAACCCTAACCCATACCCTACGCCGTACCCGAAGCCCTCACCGAACCCGTACCCTAAGCCGTACCCTAAGCCTAACCCTAAGCCTAACCCTAACCCTAGGCTACCCTTGACTGCTTCTGCCTCCAATAGATTTCCTAAGCACTAGTGTTTTAAGGAACAACTTAAAAAGAGAATCCTAATGTGATTTCTTTATAATGGGTGTGTTCCTTATCTTATCCTAGTGTCTAAACTCTTCTCCATGGCTGCACCTCCAAATAATATTCCTTTACGTGCTAAGGGGTATCTAGAGAGTGGGATAGGTTTAATAACTACCCTAACACTAACGCGTACCCTAACCCTAACCCCTACCCTAACCCTAACACGTACCCTAATCCTAACCAATACCCTAAACCGAGCCCTAACCCTAACACTAACCCTAACCCTAACCCTAACCCATACCCTACGCCGTACCCGAAGCCCTCCCCGAACCCGTACCCTAAGCCGTACCCTAAGCCGTACGCTAAGCCTAACCCTAACCCTAGGCTACCCTTGACTGCTTCTGCCTCCAATAGATTTCCTAAGCACTAGTGTTTTAAGGAACAGCTTAAAAAGAGAATCCTAATGTGATTTCTTTATAATGGGTGTGTTCCTTATCTTATCCTAGTGTCTAAACTCTTCTCCATGGCTGGACCCCGAAATAATATTCCTTTACGTGCTAAGGTGTATCTAGAGAGTGGGATAGGTTTACTAACTACCCTAACCCTAACGCGTACCCTAACCCTAACCCCTACCCTAACCCTAACACGTACCCTAATCCTAACCCGTACCCTAAACCGAACCCTAACCCTAACACTAACCCTAACACTAACCCTAAGCCATACCCTACGCCGTACCCGAATCCCTCCCCGAACCCGTACCCTAAACCGTACCCTAAGCCTAACCCTAAGCCTAACCCTAACCCTAGGCTACCCTTGACTGCTTCTGCCTCCAATAGATTTCCTAAGCACTAGTGTTTTAAGGAACAACTTAAAAAGAGAATCCTAATGTCATTTCTTTATAATGTGTGTGTTCCTTATCTTATCCTAGTGTCAAAACTCTTCTCCATGGCTGGACCTCCAAATAATATTCCTTTACGTGCTGAGGGGTATCTAGAGAGTGGGATAGGTTTAATAACTACCCTAACACTAACGCGTACCCTAACCCTAACCTCTACCCTAACACTAACTCGTACCCTAATCCTAAACAATACCCTAAACCGAGCCCTAACCCTAACACTAACCCTAACCCTAACCCTAACCCATACCCTACGCCGTACCAGAAGCCCTCCCCGAACCCGTACCCTAAGCCGTACCCTAAGCCTAACCCTAAGCCTAACCCTAAACGTAGGCTACCCTTGAATGCTTCTGCCTCCAATAGATTTCCTAAGCAGTAGTGTTTTAAGGAACAGCTTAAAAAGAGAATCCTAATGTGATTTCTTTACAATGGGTGTGTTCCTTATCTTATCCTAGTGTCTAAACTCTTCTCCATGGCTGGACCTCAAAATAATATTCCTTTACGTGCTAAGGGGTATCTAGAGACTGGGATAGGTTTAATAACTACCCTAACACTAACGCGTACCCTAACCCTAACCCCTACCCTAACCATAACACGTACCTTAATCCTAACCAATACCCTAAACCGAGCCCTAACCCTAACACTAAACCTAACCCTAACCCTAACCCATACCCTACGCCGTACCCGAAGCCCTCCCCAAACCCGTACCCTAAGCCGTACCCTAAGCCGTACCCTAAGCCTAACCCTAACCCTAGGCTACCCTTGACTGCTTCTGCCTCCAATAGATTTCCTAAGCACTAGTGTTTTAAGGAACAGCTTAAAAAGAGAATCCTAATGTGATTTCTTTATAATGGGTGTGTTCCTTATCTTATCCTAGTGTCTAAACTCTTCTCCATGGCTGGACCTCCAAATAATATTCCTTTACGTGCTAAGGGGTATCTAGAGACTGGGATAGGTTTAATAACTACCCTAACACTAACGCGTACCCTAACCCTAACCCCTACCCTAACCCTAACACGTACCCTAATCCTAACCAATACCCTAAACCGAGCCCTAACCCTAACACTAACCCTAACCCTAACCCTAACCCATACCCTACGCCGTACCCGAAGCCCTCCCCGAACCGGTACCCTAAGCCGTACCCTAAGCCGTACCCTAAGCCTAACCCTAACCCTAGGCTACCCTTGACTGCTTCTGCCTCCAATAGATTTTCTAAGCACTAGTGTTTTAAGGAACAGCTTAAAAAGAGAATCCTAATGTGATTTCTTTATAATGGGTGTGTTCCTTATCTTATCCTAGTGTCTAAACTCTTCTCCATGGCTGGACCTCCAAATAATATTCCTTTACGTGCTAAGGGGTATCTAGAGAGTGGGTTAGGTTTAATAACTACCCTAACACTAACGCGTACCCTAACCCTAAACCCTACCCTAACCCTAACACGTACCCTAATCCTAACCAATACCCTATACCGAGCCCTAACCCTAACACTAACCCTAACCCTAACCCTAACCCATACCCTACGCCGTACCAGAAGCCCTCCACGAACCCGTACCCTAAGCCGTACCCTAAGCCTAACCCTAAGCCTAACCCTAACCCTAGGCTACCCTTGACTGCTTCTGCCTCCAATAGATTTCCTAAGCACTAGTGTTTTAAGGAACAGCTTAAAAAGAGAATCCTAATGTGATTTCTTTATAATGGGTGTGTTCCTTATCTTATCCTAGTGTCTAAACTCTTCTCCATGGCTGGACCTCCAAATAATATTCCTTTACGTGCTAAGGGGTATCTAGAGCGTGGGTTAGGTTTAATAACTACCCTAACACTAACGCGTACCCTAACCCTAAACCCTACCCTATCGCTAACTCGTACCCTAATCCTAACCCGTACCCTAAACCGAGCCCTAACCCTAACACTAACCCTAACCCTAACCCTAACCCATACCCTACGCCGTACCCGAAGCCCTCCCCGAACCCGTACCCTAAGCCGTACCCTAAGCCGTACCCTAAGCCTAACCCTAACCCTAGGCTACCCTTGACTGCTTCTGCCTCCAATAGATTTCCTAAGCATTAGTGTTTTAAGGAACAGCTTAAAAAGAGAATCCTAATGTGATTTCTTTATAATGGGTGTGTTCCTTATCTTATCCTAGTGTCTAAACTCTTCTCCATGGCTGAACCGCCAAATAATATTCCTTGACGTGCTAAGGTGTATCTAGAGAGTGGGATAGGTTTAATAACTACCCTAACCCTAACGCGTACCCTAACCCTAACCCCTACCCTAACCCTAACACGTACCCTAATCCTAACCCGTACCCTAAACCGAGCCCTAACCCTAACACTAACCCTAACCCTAACCCTAACCCATACCCTACGCCGTACCCGAAGCCCTCACCGAACCCGTACCCTAAGCCGTACCCTAAGCCTAACCCTAAGCCTAACCCTAACCCTAGGCTACCCTTGACTGCTTCTGCCTCCAATAGATTTCCTAAGCACTAGTGTTTTAAGGAACAGCTTAAAAAGAGAATCCTAATGTGATTTCTTTATAATGGGTGTGTTCCTTATCTTATCCTAGTGTCTAAACTCTTCTCCATGGCTGGACCCCGAAATAATATTCCTTTACGTGCTAAGGTGTATCTAGAGAGTGGGATAGGTTTACTAACTACCCTAACCCTAACGTGTACCCTAACCCTAACCCCTACCCTAACCCTAACACGTACCCTAATCCTAACCCGTACCCTAAACCGAACCCTAACCCTAACACTAACCCTAACACTAACCCTAAGCCATACCCTACGCCGTACCCGAATCCCTCACCGAACCCGTACCCTAAGCCGTACGCTAAGCCTAACCCTAAGGCTAACCCTACCCCTAGGCTACCCTTGACTGCTTCTGCCTCCAATAGATTTCCTAAGCACTAGTGTTTTAAGGAACAACTTAAAAAGAGAATCCTAATGTCATTTCTTTATAATGTGTGTGTTCCTTATCTTATCCTAGTGTCTAAACTCTTCTCCATGGCTGGACCTCCAAATAATATTCCTTTACGTGCTGAGGGGTATCTAGAGAGTGGGATAGGTTTAATAACTACCCTAACACTAACACGAACCCTAACCCTAACGCCTACCCTAACACTAACTCGTACCCTAATCCTAAACAATACCCTAAACCGAGCCCTAACCCTAACACTAACCCTAACCCTAACCCTAACCCATACCCTACGCCGTACCCGAAGCCCTCCCCGAACCCGTACCCTAAGCCGTACCCTAAGCCGTACCCTAAGCCTAACCCTAACCCTAGGCTACCCTTGACTGCTTCTGCCTCCAATAGATTTCCTAAGCACTAGTGTTTTAAGGAACAGCTTAAAAAGAGAATCCTAATGTGATTTCTTTATAATGGGTGTGTTCCTTATCTTATCCTAGTGTCTAAACTCTTCTCCATGGCTGAACCGCCAAATAATATTCCTTGACGTGCTAAGGTGTATCTAGAGAGTGGGATAGGTTTAATAACTACCCTAACCCTAACGCGTACCCTAACCCTAACCCCTACCCTAACCCTAACACGTACCCTAATCCTAACCCGTACCCTAAACCGAGCCCTAACACTAACACTAACCCTAACCCTAACCCTAACCCATACCCTACGCCGTACCCGAAGCCCTCACCGAACCCGTACCCTAAGCCGTACCCTAAGCCTAACCCTAAGCCTAACCCTAACCCTAGGCTACCCTTGACTGCTTCTGCCTCCAATAGATTTCCTAAGCACTAGTGTTTTAAGGAACAACTTAAAAAGAGAATCCTAATGTGATTTCTTTATAATGGGTGTGTTCCTTATCTTATCCTAGTGCCTAAACTCTTCTCCATGGCTGCACCTCCAAATAATATTCCTTTACGTGCTAAGGGGTATCTAGAGAGTGGGATAGGTTTAATAACTACCCTAACACTAACGCGTACCCTAACCCTAACCCCTACCCTAACCCTAACACGTACCCTAATCCTAACCAATACCCTAAACCGAGCCCTAACCCTAACACTAACCCTAACCCTAACCCTAACCCATACCCTACGCCGTACCCGAAGCCCTCCCCGAACCCGTACCCTAAGCCGTACCCTAAGCCGTACCCTAAGCCTAACCCTAACCCTAGGCTACCCTTGACTGCTTCTGCCTCCAATAGATTTCCTAAGCACTAGTGTTTTAAGGAACAGCTTAAAAAGAGAATCCTAATGTGATTTCTTTATAATGGGGGTGTTCCTTATCTTATCCTAGTGTCTAAACTCTTCTCCATGGCTGGACCTCCAAATAATATTCCTTTACGTGCTAAGGGGTATCTAGAGAGTGGGTTAGGTTTAATAACTACCCTAACACTAACGCGTACCCTAACCCTAAACCCTACCCTATCGCTAACTCGTACCCTAATCCTAACCCGTACCCTAAACCGAGCCCTAACCCTAACACTAACCCTAACCCTAACCCTAACCCATACCCTACGCCGTACCCGAAGCCCTCCCCGAACCCGTACCCTAAGCCGTACCCTAAGCCGTACCCTAAGCCTAACCCTAACCCTAGGCTACCCTTGACTGCTTCTGCCTCCAATAGATTTCCTAAGCACTAGTGTTTTAAGGAACAGCTTAAAAAGAGAATCCTAATGTGATTTCTTTATAATGGGTGTGTTCCTTATCTTATCCTAGTGTCTAAACTCTTCTCCATGGCTGAACCGCCAAATAATATTCCTTGACGTGCTAAGGTGTATCTAGAGAGTGGGATAGGTTTAATAACTACCCTAACCCTAACGCGTACCCTAACCCTAACCCCTACCCTAACCCTAACACGTACCCTAATCCTAACCCGTACCCTAAACCGAGCCCTAACCCTAACACTAACCCTAACCCTAACCCTAACCCATACCCTACGCCGTACCCGAAGCCCTCACCGAACCCGTACCCTAAGCCGTACCCTAAGCCTAACCGTAAGCCTAACCCTAACCCTAGGCTACCCTTGACTGCTTCTGCCTCCAATAGATTTCCTAAGCACTAGTGTTTTAAGGAACAACTTAAAAAGAGAATCCTAATGTGATTTCTTTATAATGGGTGTGTTCCTTATCTTATCCTAGTGTCTAAACTCTTCTCCATGGCTGCACCTCCAAATAATATTCCTTTACGTGCTAAGGGGTATCTAGAGAGTGGGATAGGTTTAATAACTACCCTAACACTAACGCGTACCCTAACCCTAACCCCTACCCTAACCCTAACACGTACCCTAATCCTAACCAATACCCTAAACCGAGCCCTAACCCTAACACTAACCCTAACCCTAACCCTAACCCATACCCTACGCCGTACCCGAAGCCCTCCCCGAACCCGTACCCCAAGCCGTACCCTAAGCCGTACGCTAAGCCTAACCCTAACCCTAGGCTACCCTTGACTGCTTCTGCCTCCAATAGATTTCCTAAGCACTAGTGTTTTAAGGAACAGCTTAAAAAGAGAATCCTAATGTGATTTCTTTATAATGGGTGTGTTCCTTATCTTATCCTAGTGTCTAAACTCTTCTCCATGGCTGGACCCCGAAATAATATTCCTTTACGTGCTAAGGTGTATCTAGAGAGTGGGATAGGTTTACTAACTACCCTAACCCTAACGCGTACCCTAACCCTAACCCCTACCCTAACCCTAACACGTACCCTAATCCTAACCCGTACCCTAAACCGAACCCTAACCCTAACACTAACCCTAACACTAACCCTAAGCCATACCCTACGCCGTACCCGAATCCCTCCCCGAACCCGTACCCTAAGCCGTACCCTAAGCCTAACCCTAACCCTAGGCTACCCTTGACTGCTTCTGCCTCCAATAGATTTCCTAAGCACTAGTGTTTTAAGGAACAGCTTAAAAAGAGAATCCTAATGTGATTTCTTTATAATGGGTGTGTTCCTTATCTTATCCTAGTGTCTAAACTCTTCTCCATGGCTGGACCTCCAAATAATATTCCTTTACGTGCTAAGGGGTATCTAGAGAGTGGGTTAGGTTTAATAACTACCCTAACACTAACGCGTACCCTAACCCTAAACCCTACCCTATCGCTAACTCGTACCCTAATCCTAACCCGTACCCTAAACCGAGCCCTAACCCTAACACTAACCCTAACCCTAACCCTAACCCATACCCTACGCCGTACCCGAAGCCCTCCCCGAACCCGTACCCTAAGCCGTACCCTAAGCCGTACCCTAAGCCTAACCCTAACCCTAGGCTACCCTTGACTGCTTCTGCCTCCAATAGATTTCCTAAGCACTAGTGTTTTAAGGAACAGCTTAAAAAGAGAATCCTAATGTGATTTCTTTATAATGGGTGTGTTCCTTATCTTATCCTAGTGTCTAAACTCTTCTCCATGGCTGAACCGCCAAATAATATTCCTTGACGTGCTAAGGTGTATCTAGAGAGTGGGATAGGTTTAATAACTACCCTAACCCTAACGCGTACCCTAACCCTAACCCCTACCCTAACCCTAACACGTACCCTAATCCTAACCCGTACCCTAAACCGAGCCCTAACCCTAACACTAACCCTAACCCTAACCCTAACCCATACCCTACGCCGTACCCGAAGCCCTCACCGAACCCGTACCCTTAGCCGTACCCTAAGCCTAACCCTAAGCCTAACCCTAACCCTAGGCTACCCTTGACTGCTTCTGCCTCCAATAGATTTCCTAAGCACTAGTGTTTTAAGGAACAATTTAAAAAGAGAATCCTAATGTGATTTCTTTATAATGGGTGTGTTCCTTATCTTATCCTAGTGTCTAAACTCTTCTCCATGGCTGCACCTCCAAATAATATTCCTTTACGTGCTAAGGGGTATCTAGAGAGTGGGATAGGTTTAATAACTACCCTAACACTAACGCGTACCCTAACCCTAACCCCTACCCTAACCCTAACACGTACCCTAATCCTAACCAATACCCTAAACCGAGCCCTAACCCTAACACTAACCCTAACCCTAACCCTAACCCATACCCTACGCCGTACCCGAAGCCCTCCCCGAACCCGTACCCTAAGCCGTACCCTAAGCCGTACGCTAAGCCTAACCCTAACCCTAGGCTACCCTTGACTGCTTCTGCCTCCAATAGATTTCCTAAGCACTAGTGTTTTAAGGAACAGCTTAAAAAGAGAATCCTAATGTGATTTCTTTATAATGGGTGTGTTCCTTATTTATCCTAGTGTCTAAACTCTTCTCCATGGCTGGACCCCGAAATAATATTCCTTTACGTGCTAAGGTGTATCTAGAGAGTGGGATAGGTTTACTAACTACCCTAACCCTAACGCGTACCCTAACCCTAACCCCTACCCTAACCCTAACACGTACCCTAATCCTAACCCGTACCCTAAACCGAACCCTAACCCTAACACTAACCCTAACACTAACCCTAAGCCATACCCTACGCCGTACCCGAATCCCTCCCCGAACCCGTACCCTAAGCCTAACCCTAAGCCTAACCCTAACCCTAGGCTACCCTTGACTGCTTCTGCCTCCAATAGATTTCCTAAGCACTAGTGTTTTAAGGAACAACTTAAAAAGAGAATCCTAATGTCATTTCTTTATAATGTGTGTGTTCCTTATCTTATCCTAGTGTCTAAACTCTTCTCCATGGCTGGACCTCCAAATAATATTCCTTTACGTGCTGAGGGGTATCTAGAGAGTGGGATAGGTTTAATAACTACCCTAACACTAACGCGTACCCTAACCCTAACGCCTACCCTAACACTAACTCGTACCCTAATCCTAAACAATACCCTAAACCGAGCCCTAACCCTAACACTAACCCTAACCCTAACCCTAACCCATACCCTACGCCGTACCCGAAGCCCTCCCCGAACCCGTACCCTAAGCCGTACCCTAAGCCGTACCCTAAGCCTAACCCTAACCCTAGGCTACCCTTGACTGCTTCTGCCTCCAATAGATTTCCTAAGCACTAGTGTTTTAAGGAACAGCTTAAAAAGAGAATCCTAATGTGATTTCTTTATAATGGGTGTGTTCCTTATCTTATCCTAGTGTCTAAACTCTTCTCCATGGCTGAACCGCCAAATAATATTCCTTGACGTGCTAAGGTGTATCTAGAGAGTGGGATAGGTTTAATAACTACCCTAACCCTAACGCGTACCCTAACCCTAACCCCTACCCTAACCCTAACACGTACCCTAATCCTAACCCGTACCCTAAACCGAGCCCTAACCCTAACACTAACCCTAACCCTAACCCTAACCCATACCCTACGCCGTACCCGAAGCCCTCACCGAACC
Organism: Balaenoptera physalus; assembly: GCF_965194825.1. Taxonomy (NCBI): domain Eukaryota; kingdom Metazoa; phylum Chordata; class Mammalia; order Artiodactyla; family Balaenopteridae; genus Balaenoptera; species Balaenoptera physalus. Next base: position 54,898 of record NW_028125165.1, read on the forward strand.
CGTACCCTAAGCCGTACCCTAAGCCTAACCCTAAGCCTAACCCTAACCCTAGGCTACCCTTGACTGCTTCTGCCTCCAATAGATTTCCTAAGCACTAGTGTTTTAAGGAACAACTTAAAAAGAGAATCCTAATGTGATTTCTTTATAATGGGTGTGTTCCTTATCTTATCCTAGTGTCTAAACTCTTCTCCATGGCTGCACCTCCAAATAATATTCCTTTACGTGCTAAGGGGTATCTAGAGAGTGGGATAGGTTTAATAACTACCCTAACACTAACGCGTACCCTAACCCTAACCCCTACCCTAACCCTAACACGTACCCTAATCCTAACCAATACCCTAAACCGAGCCCTAACCCTAACACTAACCCTAACCCTAACCCTAACCCATACCCTACGCCGTACCCGAAGCCCTCCCCGAACCCGTACCCTAAGCCGTACCCTAAGCCGTACCCTAAGCCTAACCCTAACCCTAGGCTACCCTTGACTGCTTCTGCCTCCAATAGATTTCCTAAGCACTAGTGTTTTAAGGAACAGCTTAAAAAGAGAATCCTAATGTGATTTCTTTATAATGGGTGTGTTCCTTATCTTATCCTAGTGTCTAAACTCTTCTCCATGGCTGGACCTCCAAATAATATTCCTTTACGTGCTAAGGGGTATCTAGAGAGTGGGTTAGGTTTAATAACTACCCTAACACTAACGCGTACCCTAACCCTAAACCCTACCCTATCGCTAACTCGTACCCTAATCCTAACCCGTACCCTAAACCGAGCCCTAACCCTAACACTAACCCTAACCCTAACCCTAACCCATACCCTACGCCGTACCCGAAGCCCTCCCCGAACCCGTACCCTAAGCCGTACCCTAAGCCGTACCCTAAGCCTAACCCTAACCCTAGGCTACCCTTGACTGCTTCTGCCTCCAATAGATTTCCTAAGCACTAGTGTTTTAAGGAACAGCTTAAAAAGAGAATCCTAATGTGATTTCTTTATAATGGGTGTGTTCCTTATCTTATCCTAGTGTCTAAACTCTTCTCCATGGCTGAACCGCCAAATAATATTCCTTGACGTGCTAAGGTGTATCTAGAGAGTGGGATAGGTTTAATAACTACCCTAACCCTAACGCGTACCCTAACCCTAACCCCTACCCTAACCCTAGCACGTACCCTAATCCTAACCCGTACCCTAAACCGAGCCCTAACCCTAACACTAACCCTAACCCTAACCCTAACCCATACCCTACGCCGTACCCGAAGCCCTCACCGAACCCGTACCCTAAGCCGTACCCTAAGCCTAACCCTAAGCCTAACCCTAACCCTAGGCTACCCTTGACTGCTTCTGCCTCCAATAGATTTCCTAAGCACTAGTGTTTTAAGGAACAACTTAAAAAGAGAATCCTAATGTGATTTCTTTATAATGGGTGTGTTCCTTATCTTATCCTAGTGTCTAAACTCTTCTCCATGGCTGCACCTCCAAATAATATTCCTTTACGTGCTAAGGGGTATCTAGAGAGTGGGATAGGTTTAATAACTACCCTAACACTAACGCGTACCCTAACCCTAACCCCTACCCTAACCCTAACACGTACCCTAATCCTAACCAATACCCTAAACCGAGCCCTAACCCTAACACTAACCCTAACCCTAACCCTAACCCATACCCTAAGCCGTACCCGAAGCCCTCCCCGAACCCGTACCCTAAGCCGTACCCTAAGCCGTACGCTAAGCCTAACCCTAACCCTAGGCTACCCTTGACTGCTTCTGCCTCCAATAGATTTCCTAAGCACTAGTGTTTTAAGGAACAGCTTAAAAAGAGAATCCTAATGTGATTTCTTTATAATGGGTGTGTTCCTTATCTTATCCTAGTGTCAAAACTCTTCTCCATGGCTGGACCCCGAAATAATATTCCTTTACGTGCTAAGGTGTATCTAGAGAGTGGGATAGGTTTACTAACTACCCTAACCCTAACGCGTACCCTAACCCTAACCCCTACCCTAACCCTAACACGTACCCTAATCCTAACCCGTACCCTAAACCGAACCCTAACCCTAACACTAACCCTAACACTAACCCTAAGCCATACCCTACGCCGTACCCGAATCCCTCACCGAACCCGTACCCTAAACCGTACCCTAAGCCTAACCCTAAGCCTAACCCTAACCCTAGGCTACCCTTGACTGCTTCTGCCTCCAATAGATTTCCTAAGCACTAGTGTTTTAAGGAACAACTTAAAAAGAGAATCCTAATGTCATTTCTTTATAATGTGTGTGTTCCTTATCTTATCCTAGTGTCTAAACTCTTCTCCATGGCTGGACCTCCAAATAATATTCCTTTACGTGCTGAGGGGTATCTAGAGAGTGGGATAGGTTTAATAACTACCCTAACACTAACGCGTACCCTAACCCTAACCCCTACCCTAACACTATCTCGTACCCTAATCCTAAACAATACCCTAAACCGAGCCCTAACCCTAACACTAACCCTAACCCTAACCCTAACCCATACCCTACGCCGTACCCGAAGCCCTCCCCGAACCCGTACCCTAAGCCGTACCCTAAGCCGTACCCTAAGCCTAACCCTAACCCTAGGCTACCCTTGACTGCTTCTGCCTCCAATAGATTTCCTAAGCACTAGTGTTTTAAGGAACAGCTTAAAAAGAGAATCCTAATGTGATTTCTTTATAATGGGTGTGTTCGTTATCTTATCCTAGTGTCTAAACTCTTCTCCATGGCTGAACCGCCAAATAATATTCCTTGACGTGCTAAGGTGTATCTAGAGAGTGGGATAGGTTTAATAACTACCCTAACCCTAACGCGTACCCTAACCCTAACCCCTACCCTAACCCTAACACGTACCCTAATCCTAACCCGTACCCTAAACCGAGCCCTAACCCTAACACTAACCCTAACCCTAACCCTAACCCATACCCTACGCCGTACCCGAAGCCCTCACCGAACCCGTACCCTAAGCCGTACCCTAAGCCTAACCCTAAGCCTAACCCTAACCCTAGGCTACCCTTGACTGCTTCTGCCTCCAATAGATTTCCTAAGCACTAGTGTTTTAAGGAACAACTTAAAAAGAGAATCCTAATGTGATTTCTTTATAATGGGTGTGTTCCTTATCTTATCCTAGTGTCTAAACTCTTCTCCATGGCTGCACCTCCAAATAATATTCCTTTACGTGCTAAGGGGTATCTAGAGAGTGGGATAGGTTTAATAACTACCCTAACACTAACGCGTACCCTAACCCTAACCCCTACCCTAACCCTAACACGTACCCTAATCCTAACCAATACCCTAAACCGAGCCCTAACCCTAACACTAACCCTAACCCTAACCCTAACCCATACCCTACGCCGTACCCGAAGCCCTCCCCGAACCCGTACCCTAAGCCGTACCCTAAGCCGTACGCTAAGCCTAACCCTAACCCTAGGCTACCCTTGACTGCTTCTGCCTCCAATAGATTTCCTAAGCACTAGTGTTTTAAGGAACAGCTTAAAAAGAGAATCCTAATGTGATTTCTTTATAATGGGTGTGTTCCTTATCTTATCCTAGTGTCTAAACTCTTCTCCATGGCTGGACCCCGAAATAATATTCCTTTACGTGCTAAGGTGTATCTAGAGAGTGGGATAGGTTTACTAACTACCCTAACCCTAACGCGTACCCTAACCCTAACCCCTACCCTAACCCTAACACGTACCCTAATCCTAACCCGTACCCTAAACCGAACCCTAACCCTAACACTAACCCTAACACTAACCCTAAGCCATACCCTACGCCGTACCCGAATCCCTCCCCGAACCCGTACCCTAAGCCTAACCCTAAGCCTAACCCTACCCCTAGGCTACCCTTGACTGCTTCTGCCTCCAATAGATTTCCTAAGCACTAGTGTTTTAAGGAACAACTTAAAAAGAGAATCCTATTGTCATTTCTTTATAATGTGTGTGTTCCTTATCTTATCCTAGTGTCTAAACTCTTCTCCATGGCTGGACCTCCAAATAATATTCCTTTACGTGCTGAGGGGTATCTAGAGAGTGGGATAGGTTTAATAACTACCCTAACACTAACGCGTACCCTAACCCTAACGCCTACCCTAACACTAACTCGTACCCTAATCCTAAACAATAACCTAAACCGAGCCCTAACCCTAACACTAACCCTAACCCTAACCCTAACCCATACCCTACGCCGTACCCGAAGCCCTCCCCGAACCCGTACCCTAAGCCGTACCCTAAGCCGTACCCTAAGCCTAACCCTAACCCTAGGCTACCCTTGACTGCTTCTGCCTCCAATAGATTTCCTAAGCACTAGTGTTTTAAGGAACAGCTTAAAAAGAGAATCCTAATGTGATTTCTTTATAATGGGTGTGTTCCTTATCTTATCCTAGTGTCTAAACTCTTCTCCATGGCTGAACCGCCAAATAATATTCCTTGACGTGCTAAGGTGTATCTAGAGAGTGGGATAGGTTTAATAACTACCCTAACCCTAACGCGTACCCTAACCCTAACCCCTACCCTAACCCTAACACGTACCCTAATCCTAACCCGTACCCTAAACCGAGCCCTAACCCTAACACTAACCCTAACCCTAACCCTAACCCATACCCTACGCCGTAACCGAAGCCCTCACCGAACCCGTACCCTAAGCCGTACCCTAAGCCTAACCCTAAGCCTAACCCTAACCCTAGGCTACCCTTGACTGCTTCTGCCTCCAATAGATTTCCTAAGCACTAGTGTTTTAAGGAACAACTTAAAAAGAGAATCCTAATGTGATTTCTTTATAATGGGTGTGTTCCTTATCTTATCCTAGTGTCTAAACTCTTCTCCATGTCTGCACCTCCAAATAATATTCCTTTACGTGCTAAGGGGTATCTAGAGAGTGGGATAGGTTTAATAACTACCCTAACACTAACGCGTACCCTAACCCTAACCCCTACCCTAACCCTAACACGTACCCTAATCCTAACCAATACCCTAAACCGAGCCCTAACCCTAACACTAACCCTAACCCTAACCCTAACCCATACCCTACGCCGTACCCGAAGCCCTCCCCGAACCCGTACCCTAAGCCGTACCCTAAGCCGTACGCTAAGCCTAACCCTAACCCTAGGCTACCCTTGACTGCTTCTGCCTCCAATAGATTTCCTAAGCACTAGTGTTTTAAGGAACAGCTTAAAAAGAGAATCCTAATGTGATTTCTTTATAATGGGTGTGTTCCTTATCTTATCCTAGTGTCTAAACTCTTCTCCATGGCTGGACCCCGAAATAATATTCCTTTACGTGCTAAGGTGTATCTAGAGAGTGGGATAGGTTTACTAACTACCCTAACCCTAACGCGTACCCTAACCCTAACCCCTACCCTAACCCTAACACGTACCCTAATCCTAACCCGTACCCTAAACCGAACCCTAACCCTAACACTAACCCTAACACTAACCCTAAGCCATACCCTACGCCGTACCCGAATCCCTCCCCGAACCCGTACCCTAAACCGTACCCTAAGCCTAACCCTAAGCCTAACCCTAACCCTAGGCTACCCTTGACTGCTTCTGCCTCCAATAGATTTCCTAAGCACTAGTGTTTTAAGGAACAACTTAAAAAGAGAATCCTAATGTCATTTCTTTATAATGTGTGTGTTCCTTATCTTATCCTAGTGTCAAAACTCTTCTCCATGGCTGGACCTCCAAATAATATTCCTTTACGTGCTGAGGGGTATCTAGAGAGTGGGATAGGTTTAATAACTACCCTAACACTAACGCGTACCCTAACCCTAACCCCTACCCTAACACTAACTCGTACCCTAATCCTAAACAATACCCTAAACCGAGCCCTAACCCTAACACTAACCCTAACCCTAACCCTAACCCATACCCTACGCCGTACCCGAAGCCCTCCCCGAACCCGTACCCTAAGCCGTACCCTAAGCCGTACCCTAAGCCTAACCCTAACCCTAGGCTACCCTTGACTGCTTCTGCCTCCAATAGATTTCCTAAGCACTAGTGTTTTAAGGAACAGCTTAAAAAGAGAATCCTAATGTGATTTCTTTATAATGGGTGTGTTCCTTATCTTATCCTAGTGTCTAAACTCTTCTCCATGGCTGGACCCCGAAATAATATTCCTTTACGTGCTAAGGTGTATCTAGAGAGTGGGATAGGTTTACTAACTACCCTAACCCTAATGCGTACCCTAACCCTAACCCCTACCCTAACCCTAACACGTACCCTAATCCTAACCCGTACCCTAAACCGAACCCTAACCCTAACACTAACCCTAACACTAACCCTAAGCCATACCCTACGCCGTACCCGAATCCCTCACCGTACCCGTACCCTAAGCCGTACGCTAAGCCTAACCCTAAGCCTAACCCTACCCCTAGGCTACCCTTGACTGCTTCTGCCTCCAATAGATTTCCTAAGCACTAGTGTTTTAAGGAACAACTTAAAAAGAGAATCCTAATGTCATTTCTTTATAATGTGTGTGTTCCTTATCTTATCCTAGTGTCTAAACTCTTCTCCATGGCTGGACCTCCAAATAATATTCCTTTACGTGCTGAGGGGTATCTAGAGAGTGGGATAGGTTTAATAACTACCCTAACACTAACACGTACCCTAACCCTAACGCCTACCCTAACACTAACTCGTACCCTAATCCTAAACAATAACCTAAACCGAGCCCTAACCATAACACTAACCCTAACCCTAACCCTAACCCATACCCTACGCCGTACCCGAAGCCCTCCCCGAACCCGTACCCTAAGCCGTACCCTAAGCCGTACCCTAAGCCTAACCCTAACCCTAGGCTACCCTTGACTGCTTCTGCCTCCAATAGATTTCCTAAGCACTAGTGTTTTAAGGAACAGCTTAAAAAGAGAATCCTAATGTGATTTCTTTATAATGGGTGTGTTCCTTATCTTATCCTAGTGTCTAAACTCTTCTCCATGGCTGAACCGCCAAATAATATTCCTTGACGTGCTAAGGTGTATCTAGAGAGTGGGATAGGTTTAATAACTACCCTAACCCTAACGCGTACCCTAACTCTAACCCCTACCCTAACCCTAACACGTACCCTAATCCTAACCCGTACCCTAAACCGAGCCCTAACCCTAACACTAACCCTAACCCTAACCCTAACCCATACCCTACGCCGTACCCGAAGCCCTCACCGAACCCGTACCCTAAGCCGTACCCTAAGCCTAACCCTAAGCCTAACCCTAACCCTAGGCTACCCTTGACTGCTTCTGCCTCCAATAGATTTCCTAAGCACTAGTGTTTTAAGGAACAACTTAAAAAGAGAATCCTAATGTGATTTCTTTATAATGGGTGTGTTCCTTATCTTATCCTAGTGTCTAAACTCTTCTCCATGTCTGCACCTCCAAATAATATTCCTTTACGTGCTAAGGGGTATCTAGAGAGTGGGATAGGTTTAATAACTACCCTAACACTAACGCGTACCCTAACCCTAAACCCTACCCTAACCCTAACACGTACCCTAATCCTAACCAATACCCTAAACCGAGCCCTAACCCTAACACTAACCCTAACCCTAACCCTAACCCATACCCTACGCCGTACCCGAAGCCCTCCCCGAACCCGTACCCTAAGCCGTACCCTAAGCCGTACGCTAAGCCTAACCCTAACCCTAGGCTACCCTTGACTGCTTCTGCCTCCAATAGATTTCCTAAGCACTAGTGTTTTAAGGAACAGCTTAAAAAGAGAATCCTAATGTGATTTCTTTATAATGGGTGTGTTCCTTATCTTATCCTAGTGTCTAAACTCTTCTCCATGGCTGGACCCCGAAATAATATTCCTTTACGTGCTAAGGTGTATCTAGAGAGTGGGATAGGTTTACTAACTACTCTAACCCTAATGCGTACCCTAACCCTAACCCCTACCCTAACCCTAACACGTACCCTAATCCTAACCCGTACCCTAAACCGAACCCTAACCCTAACACTAACCCTAACACTAACCCTAAGCCATACCCTACGCCGTACCCGAATCCCTCCCCGAACCCGTACCCTAAACCGTACCCTAAGCCTAACCCTAAGCCTAACCCTAACCCTAGGCTACCCTTGACTGCTTCTGCCTCCAATAGATTTCCTAAGCACTAGTGTTTTAAGGAACAACTTAAAAAGAGAATCCTAATGTCATTTCTTTATAATGTGTGTGTTCCTTATCTTATCCTAGTGTCAAAACTCTTCTCCATGGCTGGACCTCCAAATAATATTCCTTTACGTGCTGAGGGGTATCTAGAGAGTGGGATAGGTTTAATAACTACCCTAACACTAACGCGTACCCTAACCCTAACCCCTACCCTAACACTAACTCGTACCCTAATCCTAAACAATACCCTAAACCGAGCCCTAACCCTAACACTAACCCTAACCCTAACCCTAACCCATACCCTACGCCGTACCCGAAGCCCTCCCCGAACCCGTACCCTAAGCCGTACCCTAAGCCGTACCCTAAGCCTAACCCTAACCCTAGGCTACCCTTGACTGCTTCTGCCTCCAATAGATTTCCTAAGCACTAGTGTTTTAAGGAACAGCTTAAAAAGAGAATCCTAATGTGATTTCTTTATAATGGGTGTGTTCCTTATCTTATCCTAGTGTCTAAACTCTTCTCCATGGCTGAACCGCCAAATAATATTCCTTGACGTGCTAAGGTGTATCTAGAGAGTGGGATAGGTTTAATAACTACCCTAACCCTAAAGCGTACCCTAACCCTAACCCCTACCCTAACCCTAACACGTACCCTAATCCTAACCCGTACCCTAAACCGAGCCCTAACCCTAACACTAACCCTAACCCTAACCCTAACCCATACCCTACGCCGTACCCGAAGCCCTCACCGAACCCGTACCCTAAGCCGTACCCTAAGCCTAACCCTAAGCCTAACCCTAACCCTAGGCTACCCTTGACTGCTTCTGCCTCCAATAGATTTCCTAAGCACTAGTGTTTTAAGGAACAACTTAAAAAGAGAATCCTAATGTGATTTCTTTATAATGGGTGTGTTCCTTATCTTATCCTAGTGTCTAAACTCTTCTCCATGGCTGCACCTCCAAATAATATTCCTTTACGTGCTAAGGGGTATCTAGAGAGTGGGATAGGTTTAATAACTACCCTAACACTAACGCGTACCCTAACCCTAACCCCTACCCTAACCCTAACACGTACCCTAATCCTTACCAATACCCTAAACCGAGCCCTAACCCTAACACTAACCCTAACCCTAACCCTAACCCATACCCTACGCCGTACCCGAAGCCCTCCCCGAACCCGTACCCTAAGCCGTACCCTAAGCCGTACGCTAAGCCTAACCCTAACCCTAGGCTACCCTTGACTGCTTCTGCCTCCAATAGATTTCCTAAGCACTAGTGTTTTAAGGAACAGCTTAAAAAGAGAATCCTAATGTGATTTCTTTATAATGGGTGTGTTCCTTATCTTATCCTAGTGTCTAAACTCTTCTCCATGGCTGGACCCCGAAATAATATTCCTTTACGTGCTAAGGTGTATCTAGAGAGTGGGATAGGTTTACTAACTACCCTAACCCTAACGCGTACCCTAACCCTAACCCCTACCCTAACCCTAACACGTACCCTAATCCTAACCCGTACCCTAAACCGAACCCTAACCCTAACACTAACCCTAACACTAACCCTAAGCCATACCCTACGCCGTACCCGAATCCCTCCCCGAACCCGTACCCTAAGCCTAACCCTAAGCCTAACCCTAACCCTAGGCTACCCTTGACTGCTTCTGCCTCCAATAGATTTCCTAAGCACTAGTGTTTTAAGGAACAACTTAAAAAGAGAATCCTAATGTCATTTCTTTATAATGTGTGTGTTCCTTATCTTATCCTAGTGTCTAAACTCTTCTCCATGGCTGGACCTCCAAATAATATTCCTTTACGTGCTGAGGGGTATCTAGAGAGTGGGATAGGTTTAATAACTACCCTAACACTAACGCGTACCCTAACCCTAACGCCTACCCTAACACTAACTCGTACCCTAATCCTAAACAATACCCTAAACCGAGCCCTAACCCTAACACTAACCCTAACCCTAACCCTAACCCATACCCTACGCCGTACCCGAAGCCCTCCCCGAACCCGTACCCTAAGCCGTACCCTAAGCCGTACCCTAAGCCTAACCCTAACCCTAGGCTACCCTTGACTGCTTCTGCCTCCAATAGATTTCCTAAGCACTAGTGTTTTAAGGAACAGCTTAAAAAGAGAATCCTAATGTGATTTCTTTATAATGGGTGTGTTCCTTATCTTATCCTAGTGTCTAAACTCTTCTCCATGGCTGAACCGCCAAATAATATTCCTTGACGTGCTAAGGTGTATCTAGAGAGTGGGATAGGTTTAATAACTACCCTAACCCTAACGCGTACCCTAACCCTAACCCCTACCCTAACCCTAACAGGTACCCTAATCCTAACCCGTACCCTAAACCGAGCCCTAACCCTAACACTAACCCTAACCCTAACCCTAACCCATACCCTACGCCGTACCCGAAGCCCTCACCGAACCCGTACCCTAAGCCGTACCCTAAGCCTAACCCTAAGCCTAACCCTAACCCTAGGCTACCCTTGACTGCTTCTGCCTCCAATAGATTTCCTAAGCACTAGTGTTTTAAGGAACAACTTAAAAAGAGAATCCTAATGTGATTTCTTTATAATGGGTGTGTTCCTTATCTTATCCTAGTGTCTAAACTCTTCTCCATGGCTGCACCTCCAAATAATATTCCTTTACGTGCTAAGGGGTATCTAGAGAGTGGGATAGGTTTAATAACTACCCTAACACTAACGCGTACCCTAACCCTAACCCCTACCCTAACCCTAACACGTACCCTAATCCTAACCAATACCCTAAACCGAGCCCTAACCCTAACACTAACCCTAACCCTAACCCTAACCCATACCCTACGCCGTACCCGAAGCCCTCCCCGAACCCGTACCCTAAGCCGTACCCTAAGCCGTACGCTAAGCCTAACCCTAACCCTAGGCTACCCTTGACTGCTTCTGCCTCCAATAGATTTCCTAAGCACTAGTGTTTTAAGGAACAGCTTAAAAAGAGAATCCTAATGTGATTTCTTTATAATGGGTGTGTTCCTTATCTTATCCTAGTGTCTAAACTCTTCTCCATGGCTGGACCCCGAAATAATATTCCTTTACGTGCTAAGGTGTATCTAGAGAGTGGGATAGGTTTACTAACTACCCTAACCCTAACGCGTACCCTAACCCTAACCCCTACCCTAACCCTAACACGTACCCTAATCCTAACCCGTACCCTAAACCGAACCCTAACCCTAACACTAACCCTAACACTAACCCTAAGCCATACCCTACGCCGTACCCGAATCCCTCCCCGAACCCGTACCCTAAACCGTACCCTAAGCCTAACCCTAAGCCTAACCCTAACCCTAGGCTACCCTTGACTGCTTCTGCCTCCAATAGATTTCCTAAGCACTAGTGTTTTAAGGAACAACTTAAAAAGAGAATCCTAATGTCATTTCTTTATAATGTGTGTGTTCCTTATCTTATCCTAGTGTCTAAACTCTTCTCCATGGCTGGACCTCCAAATAATATTCCTTTACATGCTGAGGGGTATCTAGAGAGTGGGATAGGTTTAATAACTACCCTAACACTAACGCGTACCCTAACCCTAACCCCTACCCTAACACTAACTCGTACCCTAATCCTAAACAATACCCTAAACCGAGCCCTAACCCTAACCCTAACCCTAACCCTAACCCTAACCCATACCCTACGCCGTACCCGAAGCCCTCCCCGAACGCGTACCCTAAGCCGTACCCTAAGCCGTACCCTAAGCCTAACCCTAACCCTAGGCTACCCTTGACTGCTTCTGCCTCCAATAGATTTCCTAAGCACTAGTGTTTTAAGGAACAGCTTAAAAAGAGAATCCTAATGTGATTTCTTTATAATGGGTGTGTTCCTTATGTTATCCTAGTGTCTAAACTCTTCTCCATGGCTGGACCCCGAAATAATATTCCTTTACGTGCTAAGGTGTATCTAGAGAGTGGGATAGGTTTACTAACTACCCTAACCCTAATGCGTACCCTAACCCTAACCCCTACCCTAACCCTAACACGTACCCTAATCCTAACCCGTACCCTAAACCGAACCCTAACCCTAACACTAACCCTAACACTAACCCTAAGCCATACCCTACGCCGTACCCGAATCCCTCCCCGAACCCGTACCCTAAGCCTAACCCTAAGCCTAACCCTAACCCTAGGCTACCCTTGACTGCTTCTGCCTCCAATAGATTTCCTAAGCACTAGTGTTTTAAGGAACAACTTAAAAAGAGAATCCTAATGTCATTTCTTTATAATGTGTGTGTTCCTTATCTTATCCTAGTGTCTAAACTCTTCTCCATGGCTGGACCTCCAAATAATATTCCTTTACGTGCTGAGGGGTATCTAGAGAGTGGGATAGGTTTAATAACTACCCTAACACTAACGCGTACCCTAACCCTAACGCCTACCCTAACACTAACTCGTACCCTAATCCTAAACAATACCCTAAACCGAGCCCTAACCCTAACACTAACCCTAACCCTAACCCTAACCCATACCCTACGCCGTACCCGAAGCCCTCCCCGAACCCGTACCCTAAGCCGAACCCTAAGCCGTACCCTAAGCCTAACCCTAACCCTAGGCTACCCTTGACTGCTTCTGCCTCCAATAGATTTCCTAAGCACTAGTGTTTTAAGGAACAGCTTAAAAAGAGAATCCTAATGTGATTTCTTTATAATGGGTGTGTTCCTTATCTTATCCTAGTTTCTAAACTCTTCTCCATGGCTGAACCGCCAAATAATATTCCTTGACGTGCTAAGGTGTATCTAGAGAGTGGGATAGGTTTAATAACTACCCTAACCCTAACGCGTACCCTAACCCTAACCCCTACCCTAACCCTAACACGTACCCTAATACTAACCCGTACCCTAAACCGAGCCCTAACCCTTACACTAACCCTAACCCTAACCCTAACCCATACCCTACGCCATACCCGAAGCCCTCACCGAACCCGTACCCTAAGCCGTACCCTAAGCCTAACCCTAAGCCTAACCCTAACCCTAGGCTACCCTTGACTGCTTCTGCCTCCAATAGATTTCCTAAGCACTAGTGTTTTAAGGAACAACTTAAAAAGAGAATCCTAATGTGATTTCTTTATAATGGGTGTGTTCCTTATCTTATCCTAGTGTCTAAACTCTTCTCCATGGCTGCACCTCCAAATAATATTCCTTTACGTGCTAAGGGGTATCTAGAGAGTGGGATAGGTTTAATAACTACCCTAACACTAACGCGTACCCTAACCCTAACCCCTACCCTAACCCTAACACGTACCCTAATCCTAACCAATACCCTAAACCGAGCCCTAACCCTAACACTAACCCTAACCCTAACCCTAACCCATACCCTACGCCGTACCCGAAGCCCTCCCCGAACCCGTACCCTAAGCCGTACCCTAAGCCGTACCCTAAGCCTAACCCTAAACCTAGGCTACCCTTGACTGCTTCTGCCTCCAATAGATTTCCTAAGCACTAGTGTTTTAAGGAACAGCTTAAAAAGAGAATCCTAATGTGATTTCTTTATAATGGGTGTGTTCCTTATCTTATCCTAGTGTCTAAACTCTTCTCCATGGCTGGACCTCCAAATAATATTCCTTTACGTGCTAAGGGGTATCTAGAGAGTGGGTTAGGTTTAATAACTACCCTAACACTAACGCGTACCATAACCCTAAACCCTACCCTATCGCTAACTCGTACCCTAATCCTAACCCGTACCCTAAACCGAGCCCTAACCCTAACACTAACCCTAACCCTAACCCTAACCCATACCCTACGCCGTACCCGAAGCCCTCCCCGAACCCGTACCCTAAGCCGTACCCTAAGCCGTACCCTAAGCCTAACCCTAACCCTAGGCTACCCTTGACTGCTTCTGCCTCCAATAGATTTCCTAAGCACTAGTGTTTTAAGGAACAGCTTAAAAAGAGAATCCTAATGTGATTTCTTTATAATGGGTGTGTTCCTTATCTTATCCTAGTGTCTAAACTCTTCTCCATGCCTGAACCGCCAAATAATATTCCTTGACGTGCTAAGGTGTATCTAGAGAGTGGGATAGGTTTAATAACTACCCTAACCCTAACGCGTACCCTAACCCTAACCCCTACCCTAACCCTTACACGTACCCTAATCCTAACCCGTACCCTAAACCGAGCCCTAACCCTAACACTAACCCTAACCCTAACCCTAACCCATACCCTAAGCCGTACCCGAAGCCCTCACCGAACCCGTACCCTAAGCCGTACCCTAAGCCTAACCCTAAGCCTAACCCTAACCCTAGGCTACCCTTGACTGCTTCTGCCTCCAATAGATTTCCTAAGCACTAGTGTTTTAAGGAACAACTTAAAAAGAGAATCCTAATGTGATTTCTTTATAATGGGTGTGTTCCTTATCTTATCCTAGTGTCTAAACTCTTCTCCATGGCTGCACCTACAAATAATATTCCTTTACGTGCTAAGGGGTATCTAGAGAGTGGGATAGGTTTAATAACTACCCTAACACTAACGCGTACCCTAACCCTAACCCCTACCCTAACCCTAACACGTACCCTAATCCTAACCAATACCCTAAACCGAGCCCTAACCCTAACACTAACCCTAACCCTAACCCTAACCCATACCCTACGCCGTACCCGAAGCCCTCCCCGAACCCGTACCCTAAGCCGTACCCTAAGCCGTACGCTAAGCCTAACCCTAACCCTAGGCTACCCTTGACTGCTTCTGCCTCCAATAGATTTCCTAAGCACTAGTGTTTTAAGGAACAGCTTAAAAAGAGAATCCTAATGTGATTTCTTTATAATGGGTGTGTTCCTTATCTTATCCTAGTGTCTAAACTCTTCTCCATGGCTGGACCCCGAAATAATATTCCTTTACGTGCTAAGGTGTATCTAGAGAGTGGGATAGGTTTACTAACTACCCTAACCCTAACGCGTACCCTAACCCTAACCCCTACCCTAACCCTAACACGTACCCTAATCCTAACCCGTACCCTAAACCGAACCCTAACCCTAACACTAACCCTAACACTAACCCTAAGCCATACCCTACGCCGTACCCGAATCCCTCCCCGAACCCGTACCCTAAACCGTACCCTAAGCCTAACCCTAAGCCTAACCCTACCCCTAGGCTACCCTTGACTGCTTCTGCCTCCAATAGATTTCCTAAGCACTAGTGTTTTAAGGAACAACTTAAAAAGAGAATCCTAATGTCATTTCTTTATAATGTGTGTGTTCCTTATCTTATCCTAGTGTCTAAACTCTTCTCCATGGCTGGACCTCCAAATAATATTCCTTTACGTGCTGAGGGGTATCTAGAGAGTGGGATAGGTTTAATAACTACCCTAACACTAACACGTACCCTAACCCTAACGCCTACCCTAACACTAACTCGTACCCTAATCCTAAACAATAACCTAAACCGAGCCCTAACCATAACACTAACCCTAACCCTAACCCTAACCCATACCCTACGCCGTACCCGAAGCCCTCCCCGAACCCGTACCCTAAGCCGTACCCTAAGCCGTACCCTAAGCCTAACCCTAACCCTAGGCTACCCTTGACTGCTTCTGCCTCCAATAGATTTCCTAAGCACTAGTGTTTTAAGGAACAGCTTAAAAAGAGAATCCTAATGTGATTTCTTTATAATGGGTGTGTTCCTTATCTTATCCTAGTGTCTAAACTCTTCTCCATGGCTGGACCTCCAAATAATATTCCTTTACGTGCTAAGGGGTATCTAGAGCGTGGGTTAGGTTTAATAACTACCCTAACACTAACGCGTACCCTAACCCTAAACCCTACCCTATCGCTAACTCGTACCCTAATCCTAACCCGTACCCTAAACCGAGCCCTAACCCTAACACTAACCCTAACCCTAACCCTAACCCATACCCTACGCCGTACCCGAAGCCCTCCCCGAACCCGTACCCTAAGCCGTACCCTAAGCCGTACCCTAAGCCTAACCCTAACCCTAGGCTACCCTTGACTGCTTCTGCCTCCAATAGATTTCCTAAGCACTAGTGTTTTAAGGAACAGCTTAAAAAGAGAATCCTAATGTGATTTCTCTATAATGGGTGTGTTCCTTATCTTATCCTAGTGTCTAAACTCTTCTCCATGGCTGAACCGCCAAATAATATTCCTTGACGTGCTAAGGTGTATCTAGAGAGTGGGATAGGTTTAATAACTACCCTAACCCTAACGCGTACCCTAACCCTAACCCCTACCCTAACCCTAACACGTACCCTAATCCTAACCCGTACCCTAAACCGAGCCCTAACCCTAACACTAACCCTAACCCTAACCCTAACCCATACCCTACGCCGTACCCGAAGCCCTCACCGAACCCGTACCCTAAGCCGTACCCTAAGCCTAACCCTAAGCCTAACCCTAACCCTAGGCTACCCTTGACTGCTTCTGCCTCCAATAGATTTCCTAAGCACTAGTGTTTTAAGGAACAACTTAAAAAGAGAATCCTAATGTGATTTCTTTATAATGGGTGTGTTCCTTATCTTATCCTAGTGTCTAAACTCTTCTCCATGGCTGCACCTCCAAATAATATTCCTTTACGTGCTAAGGGGTATCTAGAGAGTGGGATAGGTTTAATAACTACCCTAACACTAACGCGTACCCTAACCCTAACCCCTACCCTAACCCTAACACGTACCCTAATCCTAACCAATACCCTAAACCGAGCCCTAACCCTAACACTAACCCTAACCCTAACCCTAACCCATACCCTACGCCGTACCCGAAGCCCTCCCCGAACCCGTACCCTAAGCCGTACCCTAAGCCGTACCCTAAGCCTAACCCTAACCCTAGGCTACCCTTGACTGCTTCTGCCTCCAATAGATTTCCTAAGCACTAGTGTTTAAAGGAACAGCTTAAAAAGAGAATCCTAATGTGATTTCTTTATAATGGGTGTGTTCCTTATCTTATCCTAGTGTCTAAACTCTTCTCCATGGCTGGACCTCCAAATAATATTCCTTTACGTGCTAAGGGGTATCTAGAGACTGGGATAGGTTTAATAACTACCCTAACACTAACGCGTACCCTAACCCTAACCCCTACCCTAACCCTAACACGTACCCTAATCCTAACCAATACCCTAAACCGAGCCCTAACCCTAACACTAACCCTAACCCTAACCCTAACCCATACCCTACGCCGTACCCGAAGCCCTCCCCGAACCGGTACCCTAAGCCGTACCCTAAGCCGTACCCTAAGCCTAACCCTAACCCTAGGCTACCCTTGACTGCTTCTGCCTCCAATAGATTTTCTAAGCACTAGTGTTTTAAGGAACAGCTTAAAAAGAGAATCCTAATGTGATTTCTTTATAATGGGTGTGTTCCTTATCTTATCCTAGTGTCTAAACTCTTCTCCATGGCTGGACCTCCAAATAATATTCCTTTACGTGCTAAGGGGTATCTAGAGAGTGGGTTAGGTTTAATAACTACCCTAACACTAACGCGTACCCTAACCCTAAACCCTACCCTAACCCTAACACGTACCCTAATCCTAACCAATACCCTATACCGAGCCCTAACCCTAACACTAACCCTAACCCTAACCCTAACCCATACCCTACGCCGTACCAGAAGCCCTCCACGAACCCGTACCCTAAGCCGTACCCTAAGCCTAACCCTAAGCCTAACCCTAACCCTAGGCTACCCTTGACTGCTTCTGCCTCCAATAGATTTCCTAAGCACTAGTGTTTTAAGGAACAGCTTAAAAAGAGAATCCTAATGTGATTTCTTTATAATGGGTGTGTTCCTTATCTTATCCTAGTGTCTAAACTCTTCTCCATGGCTGAACCGCCAAATAATATTCCTTGACGTGCTAAGGTGTATCCAGAGAGTGGGATAGGTTTAATAACTACCCTAACCCTAACGCGTACCCTAACCCTAACCCCTACCCTAACCCTAACACGTACCCTAATCCTAACCCGTACCCTAAACCGAGCCCTAACCCTAACACTAACCCTAACCCTAACCCTAAACCATACCCTACGCCGTACCCGAAGCCCTCACCGAACCCGTACCCTAAGCCGTACCCTAAGCCTAACCCGAAGCCTAACCCTAACCCTAGGCTACCCTTGACTGCTTCTGCCTCCAATAGATTTCCTAAGCACTAGTGTTTTAAGGAACAACTTAAAAAGAGAATCCTAATGTGATTTCTTTATAATGGGTGTGTTCCTTATCTTATCCTAGTGTCTAAACTCTTCTCCATGGCTGCACCTCCAAATAATATTCCTTTACGTGCTAAGGGGTATCTAGAGAGTGGGATAGGTTTAATAACTACCCTAACACTAACGCGTACCCTAACCCTAACCCCTACCCTAACCCTAACACGTACCCTAATCCTAACCAATACCCTAAACCGAGCCCTAACCCTAACACTAACCCTAACCCTAACCCTAACCCATACCCTACGCCGTACCCGAAGCCCTCCCCGAACCCGTACCCTAAGCCGTACCCTAAGCCGTACCCTAAGCCTAACCCTAACCCTAGGCTACCCTTGACTGCTTCTGCCTCCAATAGATTTCCTAAGCACTAGTGTTTTAAGGAACAGCTTAAAAAGAGAATCCTAATGTGATTTCTTTATAATGGGTGTGTTCCTTATCTTATCCTAGTGTGTAAACTCTTCTCCATGGCTGGACCTCCAAATAATATTCCTTTACGTGCTAAGGGGTATCTAGAGAGTGGGTTAGGTTTAATAACTACCCTAACACTAACGCGTAACCTAACCCTAAACCCTACCCTATCGCTAACTCGTACCCTAATCCTAACCCGTACCCTAAACCGAGCCCTAACCCTAACACTAACCCTAACCCTAACCCATACCCTACGCCGTACCCGAAGCCCTCCCCGAACCCGTACCCTAAGCCGTACCCTAAGCCGTACCCTAAGCCTAACCCTAACCCTAGGCTACCCTTGACTGCTTCTGCCTCCAATAGATTTCCTAAGCACTAGTGTTTTAAGGAACAGCTTAAAAAGAGAATCCTAATGTGATTTCTTTATAATGGGTGTGTTCCTTATCTTATCCTAGTGTCTAAACTCTTCTCCATGGCTGAACCACCAAATAATATTCCTTGACGTGCTAAGGTGTATCTAGAGAGTGGGATAGGTTTAATAACTACCCTAACCCTAACGCGTACCCTAACCCTAACCCCTACCCTAACCCTAACACGTACCCTAATCCTAACCCGTACCCTAAACCGAGCCCTAACCCTAACACTAACCCTAACCCTAACCCATACCCTACGCCGTACCAGAAGCCCTCCCCGAACCCGTACCCTAAGCCGTACCCTAAGCCGTACCCTAAGCCTAACCCTAACCCTAGGCTACCCTTGACTGATTCTGCCTCCAATAGATTTCCTAAGCACTAGTGTTTTAAGGAACAGCTTAAAAAGAGAATCCTAATGTGATTTCTTTATAATGGGTGTGTTCCTTATCTTATCCTAGTGTCTAAACTCTTCTCCATGGCTGAACCGCCAAATAATATTCCTTGACGTGCTAAGGTGTATCTAGAGAGTGGGATAGGTTTAATAACTACCCTAACCCTAACGCGTACCCTAACCCTAACCCCTACCCTAACCCTAACACGTACCCTAATCCTAACCCGTACCCTAAACCGAGCCCTAACCCTAACACTAACCCTAACCCTAACCCTAACCCATACCCTACGCCGTACCCGAAGCCCTCCCCGAACCCGTACCCTAAGCCGTACCCTAAGCCGTACGCTAAGCCTAACCCTAACCCTAGGCTACCCTTGACTGCTTCTGCCTCCAATAGATTTCCTAAGCACTAGTGTTTTAAGGAACAGCTTAAAAAGAGAATCCTAATGTGATTTCTTTATAATGGGTGTGTTCCTTATCTTATCCTAGTGTCTAAACTCTTCTCCATGGCTGGACCCCGAAATAATATTCCTTTACGTGCTAAGGTGTATCTAGAGAGTGGGATAGGTTTACTAACTACCCTAACCCTAACGCGTACCCTAACCCTAACCCCTACCCTAACCCTAACACGTACCCTAATCCTAACCCGTACCCTAAACCGAACCCTAACCCTAACACTAACCCTAACACTAACCCTAAGCCATACCCTACGCCGTACCCGAATCCCTCCCCGAACCCGTACCCTAAACCGTACCCTAAGCCTAACCCTAAGCCTAACCCTAACCCTAGGCTACCCTTGACTGCTTCTGCCTCCAATAGATTTCCTAAGCACTAGTGTTTTAAGGAACAACTTAAAAAGAGAATCCTAATGTCATTTCTTTATAATGTGTGTGTTCCTTATCTTATCCTAGTGTCTAAACTCTTCTCCATGGCTGGACCTCCAAATAATATTCCTTTACATGCTGAGGGGTATCTAGAGAGTGGGATAGGTTTAATAACTACCCTAACACTAACGCGTACCCTAACCCTAACCCCTACCCTAACACTAACTCGTACCCTAATCCTAAACAATACCCTAAACCGAGCCCTAACCCTAACCCTAACCCTAACCCTAACCCTAACCCATACCCTACGCCGTACCCGAAGCCCTCCCCGAACGCGTACCCTAAGCCGTACCCTAAGCCGTACCCTAAGCCTAACCCTAACCCTAGGCTACCCTTGACTGCTTCTGCCTCCAATAGATTTCCTAAGCACTAGTGTTTTAAGGAACAGCTTAAAAAGAGAATCCTAATGTGATTTCTTTATAATGGGTGTGTTCCTTATGTTATCCTAGTGTCTAAACTCTTCTCCATGGCTGGACCCCGAAATAATATTCCTTTACGTGCTAAGGTGTATCTAGAGAGTGGGATAGGTTTACTAACTACCCTAACCCTAATGCGTACCCTAACCCTAACCCCTACCCTAACCCTAACACGTACCCTAATCCTAACCCGTACCCTAAACCGAACCCTAACCCTAACACTAACCCTAACACTAACCCTAAGCCATACCCTACGCCGTACCCGAATCCCTCCCCGAACCCGTACCCTAAGCCTAACCCTAAGCCTAACCCTAACCCTAGGCTACCCTTGACTGCTTCTGCCTCCAATAGATTTCCTAAGCACTAGTGTTTTAAGGAACAACTTAAAAAGAGAATCCTAATGTCATTTCTTTATAATGTGTGTGTTCCTTATCTTATCCTAGTGTCTAAACTCTTCTCCATGGCTGGACCTCCAAATAATATTCCTTTACGTGCTGAGGGGTATCTAGAGAGTGGGATAGGTTTAATAACTACCCTAACACTAACGCGTACCCTAACCCTAACGCCTACCCTAACACTAACTCGTACCCTAATCCTAAACAATACCCTAAACCGAGCCCTAACCCTAACACTAACCCTAACCCTAACCCTAACCCATACCCTACGCCGTACCCGAAGCCCTCCCCGAACCCGTACCCTAAGCCGAACCCTAAGCCGTACCCTAAGCCTAACCCTAACCCTAGGCTACCCTTGACTGCTTCTGCCTCCAATAGATTTCCTAAGCACTAGTGTTTTAAGGAACAGCTTAAAAAGAGAATCCTAATGTGATTTCTTTATAATGGGTGTGTTCCTTATCTTATCCTAGTTTCTAAACTCTTCTCCATGGCTGAACCGCCAAATAATATTCCTTGACGTGCTAAGGTGTATCTAGAGAGTGGGATAGGTTTAATAACTACCCTAACCCTAACGCGTACCCTAACCCTAACCCCTACCCTAACCCTAACACGTACCCTAATCCTAACCCGTACCCTAAACCGAGCCCTAACCCTTACACTAACCCTAACCCTAACCCTAACCCATACCCTACGCCATACCCGAAGCCCTCACCGAACCCGTACCCTAAGCCGTACCCTAAGCCTAACCCTAAGCCTAACCCTAACCCTAGGCTACCCTTGACTGCTTCTGCCTCCAATAGATTTCCTAAGCACTAGTGTTTTAAGGAACAACTTAAAAAGAGAATCCTAATGTGATTTCTTTATAATGGGTGTGTTCCTTATCTTATCCTAGTGTCTAAACTCTTCTCCATGGCTGCACCTCCAAATAATATTCCTTTACGTGCTAAGGGGTATCTAGAGAGTGGGATAGGTTTAATAACTACCCTAACACTAACGCGTACCCTAACCCTAACCCCTACCCTAACCCTAACACGTACCCTAATCCTAACCAATACCCTAAACCGAGCCCTAACCCTAACACTAACCCTAACCCTAACCCTAACCCATACCCTACGCCGTACCCGAAGCCCTCCCCGAACCCGTACCCTAAGCCGTACCCTAAGCCGTACCCTAAGCCTAACCCTAAACCTAGGCTACCCTTGACTGCTTCTGCCTCCAATAGATTTCCTAAGCACTAGTGTTTTAAGGAACAGCTTAAAAAGAGAATCCTAATGTGATTTCTTTATAATGGGTGTGTTCCTTATCTTATCCTAGTGTCTAAACTCTTCTCCATGGCTGGACCTCCAAATAATATTCCTTTACGTGCTAAGGGGTATCTAGAGAGTGGGTTAGGTTTAATAACTACCCTAACACTAACGCGTACCATAACCCTAAACCCTACCCTATCGCTAACTCGTACCCTAATCCTAACCCGTACCCTAAACCGAGCCCTAACCCTAACACTAACCCTAACCCTAACCCTAACCCATACCCTACGCCGTACCCGAAGCCCTCCCCGAACCCGTACCCTAAGCCGTACCCTAAGCCGTACCCTAAGCCTAACCCTAACCCTAGGCTACCCTTGACTGCTTCTGCCTCCAATAGATTTCCTAAGCACTAGTGTTTTAAGGAACAGCTTAAAAAGAGAATCCTAATGTGATTTCTTTATAATGGGTGTGTTCCTTATCTTATCCTAGTGTCTAAACTCTTCTCCATGCCTGAACCGCCAAATAATATTCCTTGACGTGCTAAGGTGTATCTAGAGAGTGGGATAGGTTTAATAACTACCCTAACCCTAACGCGTACCCTAACCCTAACCCCTACCCTAACCCTTACACGTACCCTAATCCTAACCCGTACCCTAAACCGAGCCCTAACCCTAACACTAACCCTAACCCTAACCCTAACCCATACCCTACGCCGTACCCGAAGCCCTCACCGAACCCGTACCCTAAGCCGTACCCTAAGCCTAACCCTAAGCCTAACCCTAACCCTAGGCTACCCTTGACTGCTTCTGCCTCCAATAGATTTCCTAAGCACTAGTGTTTTAAGGAACAACTTAAAAAGAGAATCCTAATGTGATTTCTTTATAATGGGTGTGTTCCTTATCTTATCCTAGTGTCTAAACTCTTCTCCATGGCTGCACCTACAAATAATATTCCTTTACGTGCTAAGGGGTATCTAGAGAGTGGGATAGGTTTAATAACTACCCTAACACTAACGCGTACCCTAACCCTAACCCCTACCCTAACCCTAACACGTACCCTAATCCTAACCAATACCCTAAACCGAGCCCTAACCCTAACACTAACCCTAACCCTAACCCTAACCCATACCCTACGCCGTACCCGAAGCCCTCCCCGAACCCGTACCCTAAGCCGTACCCTAAGCCGTACGCTAAGCCTAACCCTAACCCTAGGCTACCCTTGACTGCTTCTGCCTCCAATAGATTTCCTAAGCACTAGTGTTTTAAGGAACAGCTTAAAAAGAGAATCCTAATGTGATTTCTTTATAATGGGTGTGTTCCTTATCTTATCCTAGTGTCTAAACTCTTCTCCATGGCTGGACCCCGAAATAATATTCCTTTACGTGCTAAGGTGTATCTAGAGAGTGGGATAGGTTTACTAACTACCCTAACCCTAACGCGTACCCTAACCCTAACCCCTACCCTAACCCTAACACGTACCCTAATCCTAACCCGTACCCTAAACCGAACCCTAACCCTAACACTAACCCTAACACTAACCCTAAGCCATACCCTACGCCGTACCCGAATCCCTCCCCGAACCCGTACCCTAAACCGTACCCTAAGCCTAACCCTAAGCCTAACCCTACCCCTAGGCTACCCTTGACTGCTTCTGCCTCCAATAGATTTCCTAAGCACTAGTGTTTTAAGGAACAACTTAAAAAGAGAATCCTAATGTCATTTCTTTATAATGTGTGTGTTCCTTATCTTATCCTAGTGTCTAAACTCTTCTCCATGGCTGGACCTCCAAATAATATTCCTTTACGTGCTGAGGGGTATCTAGAGAGTGGGATAGGTTTAATAACTACCCTAACACTAACACGTACCCTAACCCTAACGCCTACCCTAACACTAACTCGTACCCTAATCCTAAACAATAACCTAAACCGAGCCCTAACCATAACACTAACCCTAACCCTAACCCTAACCCATACCCTACGCCGTACCCGAAGCCCTCCCCGAACCCGTACCCTAAGCCGTACCCTAAGCCGTACCCTAAGCCTAACCCTAACCCTAGGCTACCCTTGACTGCTTCTGCCTCCAATAGATTTCCTAAGCACTAGTGTTTTAAGGAACAGCTTAAAAAGAGAATCCTAATGTGATTTCTTTATAATGGGTGTGTTCCTTATCTTATCCTAGTGTCTAAACTCTTCTCCATGGCTGGACCTCCAAATAATATTCCTTTACGTGCTAAGGGGTATCTAGAGCGTGGGTTAGGTTTAATAACTACCCTAACACTAACGCGTACCCTAACCCTAAACCCTACCCTATCGCTAACTCGTACCCTAATCCTAACCCGTACCCTAAACCGAGCCCTAACCCTAACACTAACCCTAACCCTAACCCTAACCCATACCCTACGCCGTACCCGAAGCCCTCCCCGAACCCGTACCCTAAGCCGTACCCTAAGCCGTACCCTAAGCCTAACCCTAACCCTAGGCTACCCTTGACTGCTTCTGCCTCCAATAGATTTCCTAAGCACTAGTGTTTTAAGGAACAGCTTAAAAAGAGAATCCTAATGTGATTTCTCTATAATGGGTGTGTTCCTTATCTTATCCTAGTGTCTAAACTCTTCTCCATGGCTGAACCGCCAAATAATATTCCTTGACGTGCTAAGGTGTATCTAGAGAGTGGGATAGGTTTAATAACTACCCTAACCCTAACGCGTACCCTAACCCTAACCCCTACCCTAACCCTAACACGTACCCTAATCCTAACCCGTACCCTAAACCGAGCCCTAACCCTAACACTAACCCTAACCCTAACCCTAACCCATACCCTACGCCGTACCCGAAGCCCTCACCGAACCCGTACCCTAAGCCGTACCCTAAGCCTAACCCTAAGCCTAACCCTAACCCTAGGCTACCCTTGACTGCTTCTGCCTCCAATAGATTTCCTAAGCACTAGTGTTTTAAGGAACAACTTAAAAAGAGAATCCTAATGTGATTTCTTTATAATGGGTGTGTTCCTTATCTTATCCTAGTGTCTAAACTCTTCTCCATGGCTGCACCTCCAAATAATATTCCTTTACGTGCTAAGGGGTATCTAGAGAGTGGGATAGGTTTAATAACTACCCTAACACTAACGCGTACCCTAACCCTAACCCCTACCCTAACCCTAACACGTACCCTAATCCTAACCAATACCCTAAACCGAGCCCTAACCCTAACACTAACCCTAACCCTAACCCTAACCCATACCCTACGCCGTACCCGAAGCCCTCCCCGAACCCGTACCCTAAGCCGTACCCTAAGCCGTACCCTAAGCCTAACCCTAACCCTAGGCTACCCTTGACTGCTTCTGCCTCCAATAGATTTCCTAAGCACTAGTGTTTAAAGGAACAGCTTAAAAAGAGAATCCTAATGTGATTTCTTTATAATGGGTGTGTTCCTTATCTTATCCTAGTGTCTAAACTCTTCTCCATGGCTGGACCTCCAAATAATATTCCTTTACGTGCTAAGGGGTATCTAGAGACTGGGATAGGTTTAATAACTACCCTAACACTAACGCGTACCCTAACCCTAACCCCTACCCTAACCCTAACACGTACACTAATCCTAACCAATACCCTAAACCGAGCCCTAACCCTAACACTAACCCTAACCCTAACCCTAACCCATACCCTACGCCGTACCCGAAGCCCTCCCCGAACCGGTACCCTAAGCCGTACCCTAAGCCGTACCCTAAGCCTAACCCTAACCCTAGGCTACCCTTGACTGCTTCTGCCTCCAATAGATTTTCTAAGCACTAGTGTTTTAAGGAACAGCTTAAAAAGAGAATCCTAATGTGATTTCTTTATAATGGGTGTGTTCCTTATCTTATCCTAGTGTCTAAACTCTTCTCCATGGCTGGACCTCCAAATAATATTCCTTTACGTGCTAAGGGGTATCTAGAGAGTGGGTTAGGTTTAATAACTACCCTAACACTAACGCGTACCCTAACCCTAAACCCTACCCTAACCCTAACACGTACCCTAATCCTAACCAATACCCTATACCGAGCCCTAACCCTAACACTAACCCTAACCCTAACCCTAACCCATACCCTACGCCGTACCAGAAGCCCTCCACGAACCCGTACCCTAAGCCGTACCCTAAGCCTAACCCTAAGCCTAACCCTAACCCTAGGCTACCCTTGACTGCTTCTGCCTCCAATAGATTTCCTAAGCACTAGTGTTTTAAGGAACAGCTTAAAAAGAGAATCCTAATGTGATTTCTTTATAATGGGTGTGTTCCTTATCTTATCCTAGTGTCTAAACTCTTCTCCATGGCTGAACCGCCAAATAATATTCCTTGACGTGCTAAGGTGTATCCAGAGAGTGGGATAGGTTTAATAACTACCCTAACCCTAACGCGTACCCTAACCCTAACCCCTACCCTAACCCTAACACGTACCCTAATCCTAACCCGTACCCTAAACCGAGCCCTAACCCTAACACTAACCCTAACCCTAACCCTAAACCATACCCTACGCCGTACCCGAAGCCCTCACCGAACCCGTACCCTAAGCCGTACCCTAAGCCTAACCCGAAGCCTAACCCTAACCCTAGGCTACCCTTGACTGCTTCTGCCTCCAATAGATTTCCTAAGCACTAGTGTTTTAAGGAACAACTTAAAAAGAGAATCCTAATGTGATTTCTTTATAATGGGTGTGTTCCTTATCTTATCCTAGTGTCTAAACTCTTCTCCATGGCTGCACCTCCAAATAATATTCCTTTACGTGCTAAGGGGTATCTAGAGAGTGGGATAGGTTTAATAACTACCCTAACACTAACGCGTACCCTAACCCTAACCCCTACCCTAACCCTAACACGTACCCTAATCCTAACCAATACCCTAAACCGAGCCCTAACCCTAACACTAACCCTAACCCTAACCCTAACCCATACCCTACGCCGTACCCGAAGCCCTCCCCGAACCCGTACCCTAAGCCGTACCCTAAGCCGTACCCTAAGCCTAACCCTAACCCTAGGCTACCCTTGACTGCTTCTGCCTCCAATAGATTTCCTAAGCACTAGTGTTTTAAGGAACAGCTTAAAAAGAGAATCCTAATGTGATTTCTTTATAATGGGTGTGTTCCTTATCTTATCCTAGTGTGTAAACTCTTCTCCATGGCTGGACCTCCAAATAATATTCCTTTACGTGCTAAGGGGTATCTAGAGAGTGGGTTAGGTTTAATAACTACCCTAACACTAACGCGTAACCTAACCCTAAACCCTACCCTATCGCTAACTCGTACCCTAATCCTAACCCGTACCCTAAACCGAGCCCTAACCCTAACACTAACCCTAACCCTAACCCATACCCTACGCCGTACCCGAAGCCCTCCCCGAACCCGTACCCTAAGCCGTACCCTAAGCCGTACCCTAAGCCTAACCCTAACCCTAGGCTACCCTTGACTGCTTCTGCCTCCAATAGATTTCCTAAGCACTAGTGTTTTAAGGAACAGCTTAAAAAGAGAATCCTAATGTGATTTCTTTATAATGGGTGTGTTCCTTATCTTATCCTAGTGTCTAAACTCTTCTCCATGGCTGAACCACCAAATAATATTCCTTGACGTGCTAAGGTGTATCTAGAGAGTGGGATAGGTTTAATAACTACCCTAACCCTAACGCGTACCCTAACCCTAACCCCTACCCTAACCCTAACACGTACCCTAATCCTAACCCGTACCCTAAACCGAGCCCTAACCCTAACACTAACCCTAACCCTAACCCATACCCTACGCCGTACCAGAAGCCCTCCCCGAACCCGTACCCTAAGCCGTACCCTAAGCCGTACCCTAAGCCTAACCCTAACCCTAGGCTACCCTTGACTGATTCTGCCTCCAATAGATTTCCTAAGCACTAGTGTTTTAAGGAACAGCTTAAAAAGAGAATCCTAATGTGATTTCTTTATAATGGGTGTGTTCCTTATCTTATCCTAGTGTCTAAACTCTTCTCCATGGCTGAACCGCCAAATAATATTCCTTGACGTGCTAAGGTGTATCTAGAGAGTGGGATAGGTTTAATAACTACCCTAACCCTAACGCGTACCCTAACCCTAACCCCTACCCTAACCCTAACACGTACCCTAATCCTAACCCGTACCCTAAACCGAGCCCTAACCCTAACACTAACCCTAACCCTAACCCTAACCCATACCCTACGCCGTACCCGAAGCCCTCACCGAACCCGTACCCTAAGCCGTACCCTAAGCCTAACCCTAAGCCTAACCCTAACCCTAGGCTACCCTTGACTTCTTCTGCCTCCAATAGATTTCCTAAGCACTAGTGTTTTAAGGAACAGCTTAAAAAGAGAATCCTAATGTGATTTCTTTATAATGGGTGTGTTCCTTATCTTATCCTAGTGTCTAAACTCTTCTCCATGGCTGCACCTCCAAATAATATTCCTTTACGTGCTAAGGGGTATCTAGAGAGTGGGATAGGTTTAATAACTACCCTAACACTAACGCGTACACTAACCCTAACCCCTACCCTAACCCTAACACGTACCCTAATCCTAACCAATACCCTAAACCTAGCCCTAACCCTAACACTAACCCTAACCCTAACCCTAACTTATACCCTACGCCGTACCCGAAACCCTCCCCGAACCCGTACCCTAAGCCGTACCCTAAGCCGTACCCTAAGCCTAACACTAACCCTAGGCTACCCTTGACTGCTTCTGCCTCCAATAGATTTCCTAAGCACTAGTGTTTTAAGGAACAGCTTAAAAAGAGAATCCTAATGTGATTTCTTTATAATGGGTGTGTTCCTTATCTTATCCTAGTGTCTAAACTCTTCTCCATGGCTGGACCTCCAAATAATATTCCTTTATGTGCTAAGGTGTATCTAGAGAGTGGGATAGGTTTACTAACTACCCTAACCCTAACGCGTACCCTAACCCTAACCCATACCCTAACCCTAACACGTACCCTAATCCTAACCCGTACCCTAAACCGAACCCTAAACCTAACACTAACCCTAACACTAACCCTAAGTCATACCCTACGCCGTACCCGAATCCCTCACCGAACCCGTACCCTAAGCCGTACGCTAAGCCTAACCCTAAGGCTAACCCTACCCCTAGGCTACCCTTGACTGCTTCTGCCTCCAATAGATTTTCTAAGCACTAGTGTTTTAAGGAACAACTTAAAAAGAGAATCCTAATGTCATTTCTTTATAATGTGTGTGTTCCTTATCTTATCCTAGTGTCTAAACTCTTCTCCATGGCTGGACCTCCAAATAATATTCCTTTACGTGCTGAGGGGTATCTAGAGAGTGGGATAGGTTTAATAACTACCCTAACACTAACACGTACCCTAACCCTAACCCCTACCCTAACACTAACTCGTACCCTAATCCTAAACAATACCCTAAACCGAGCCCTAACCCTAACACTAACCCTAACCCTAACCCTAACCCATACCCTACGCCGTACCCGAAGCCCTCCCCGAACCCGTACCCTAAGCCGTACCCTAAGCCGTACCCTAAGCCTAACCCTAACCCTAGGCTACCCTTGACTGCTTCTGCCTCCAATAGATTTCCTAAGCACTAGTGTTTTAAGGAACAGCTTAAAAAGAGAATCCTAATGTGATTTCTTTATAATGGGTGTGTTCCTTATCTTATCCTAGTGTCTAAACTCTTCTCCATGGCTGAACCGCCAAATAATATTCCTTGACGTGCTAAGGTGTATCTAGAGAGTGGGATAGGTTTAATAACTACCCTAACCCTAACGCGTACCCTAACCCTAACCCCTACCCTAACCCTAACATGTACCCTAATCCTAACCCGTACCCTAAACCGAGCCCTAACCCTAACACTAACCCTAACCCTAACCCTAACCCATACCCTACGCCGTACCCGAAGCCCTCACCGAACCCGTACCCTAAGCCGTACCCTAAGCCTAACCCTAAGCCTAACCCTAACCCTAGGCTACCCTTGACTGCTTCTGCCTCCAATAGATTTCCTAAGCACTAGTGTTTTAAGGAACAACTTAAAAAGAGAATCCTAATGTGATTTCTTTATAATGGGTGTGTTCCTTATCTTATCCTAGTGTCTAAACTCTTCTCCATGGCTGCACCTCCAAATAATATTCCTTTACGTGCTAAGGGGTATCTAGAGAGTGGGATAGGTTTAATAACTACCCTAACACTAACGCGTACCCTAAACCTAACCCCTACCCTAACCCTAACACGTACCCTAATCCTAACCAATACCCAAAACCGAGCCCTAACCCTAACACTAACCCTAACCCTAACCCTAACCCATACCCTACGCCGTACCCGAAGCCCTCCCCGAACCCGTACCCTAAGCCGTACCCTAAGCCGTACCCTAAGCCTAACCCTAACCCTAGGCTACCCTTGACTGCTTCTGCCTCCAATAGATTTCCTAAGCACTAGTGTTTTAAGGAACAGCTTAAAAAGAGAATCCTAATGTGATTTCTTTATAATGGGTGTGTTCCTTATCTTATCCTAGTGTGTAAACTCTTCTCCATGGCTGGACCTCCAAATAATATTCCTTTACGTGCTAAGGGGTATCTAGAGAGTGGGTTAGGTTTAATAACTACCCTAACACTAATGCGTACCCTAACCCTAACCCCTACCCTATCGCTAACACGTACCCTAATCCTAACCAATACCCTAAACCGAGCCCTAACCCTAACACTAACCCTAACCCTAACCCATACCCTACGCCGTACCAGAAGCCCTCCCCGAACCCGTACCCTAAGCCGTACCCTAAGCCTAACCCTAAGCCTAACCCTAAACGTAGGCTACCCTTGAATGCTTCTGCCTCCAATAGATTTCCTAAGCAGTAGTGTTTTAAGGAACAGCTTAAAAAGAGAATCCTAATGTGATTTCTTTATAATGGGTGTGTTCCTTATCTTATCCTAGTGTCTAAATTCTTCTCCATGGCTGGACCTCCAAATAATATTCCTTTACGTGCTAAGGGGTATCTAGAGAGTGGGATAGGTTTAATAACTACCCTAACACTAACGCCTACCCTAACCCTAACCCCTACCCTAACCCTAACACGTACCCTAATCCTAACCAATACCCTAAACCGAGCCCTAACCCTAACACTAACCCTAACCCGAACCCTAACCCATACCCTATGCCGTACCCGAAGCCCTCCCCGAACCGGTACCCTAAGCCGTACCCTAAGCCGTACCCTAAGCCTAACCCTAACCCTAGGCTACCCTTGACTGCTTCTGCCTCCAATAGATTTCCTAAGCACTAGTGTTTTAAGGAACAGCTTAAAAAGAGAATCCTAATGTGATTTCTTTATAATGGGTGTGTTCCTTATCTTATCCTAGTGTCTAAACTCTTCTCCATGGCTGGACCTCCAAATAATATTCCTTTACGTGCTAAGGGGTATCTAGAGAGTGGGTTAGGTTTAATAACTACCCTAACACTAACGCGTACCCTAACCCTAAACCCTACCCTATCGCTAACTCGTACCCTAATCCTAACCCGTACCCTAAACCGAGCCCTAACCCTAACACTAACCCTAACCCTAACCCTAACCCATACCCTACGCCGTACCCGAAGCCCTCCCCGAACCCGTACCCTAAGCCGTACCCTAAGCCGTACCCTAAGCCTAACCCTAACCCTAGGCTACCCTTGACTGCTTCTGCCTCCAATAGATTTCCTAAGCACTAGTGTTTTA
Source organism: Balaenoptera physalus (assembly GCF_965194825.1). Taxonomy (NCBI): domain Eukaryota; kingdom Metazoa; phylum Chordata; class Mammalia; order Artiodactyla; family Balaenopteridae; genus Balaenoptera; species Balaenoptera physalus. Next base: position 86,997 of record NW_028125165.1, read on the forward strand.
AGGAACAGCTTAAAAAGAGAATCCTAATGTGATTTCTTTATAATGGGTGTGTTCCTTATCTTATCCTAGTGTCTAAACTCTTCTCCATGGCTGAACCGCCAAATAATATTCCTTGACGTGCTAAGGTGTATCTAGAGAGTGGGATAGGTTTAATAACTACCCTAACCCTAACGCGTACCCTAACCCTAACCCCTACCCTAACCCTAACACGTACCCTAATCCTAACCCGTACCCTAAACCGAGCCCTAACCCTAACACTAACCCTAACCCTAACCCATACCCTACGCCGTACCAGAAGCCCTCCCCGAACCCGTACCCTAAGCCGTACCCTAAGCCTAACCCTAAGCCTAACCCTAAACGTAGGCTACCCTTGAATGCTTCTGCCTCCAATAGATTTCCTAAGCAGTAGTGTTTTAAGGAACAGCTTAAAAAGAGAATCCTAATGTGATTTCTTTATAATGGGTGTGTTCCTTATCTTATCCTAGTGTCTAAATTCTTCTCCATGGCTGGACCTCCAAATAATATTCCTTTACGTGCTAAGGGGTATCTAGAGAGTGGGATAGGTTTAATAACTACCCTAACACTAACGCCTACCCTAACCCTAACCCCTACCCTAACCCTAACACGTACCCTAATCCTAACCACTACCCTAAACCGAGCCCTAACCCTAACACTAACCCTAACCCGAACCCTAACCCATACCCTATGCCGTACCCGAAGCCCTCCCCGAACCGGTACCCTAAGCCGTACCCTAAGCCGTACCCTAAGCCTAACCCTAACCCTAGGCTACCCTTGACTGCTTCTGCCTCCAATAGATTTCCTAAGCACTAGTGTTTTAAGGAACAGCTTAAAAAGAGAATCCTAATGTGATTTCTTCATAATGGGTGTGTTCCTTATCTTATCCTAGTGTCTAAACTCTTCTCCATGGCTGAACCTCCAAATAATATTACTTTACGTGCTAAGGGGTATCTAGAGAGTGGGTTAGGTTTAATAACTACCCTAACACTAACGCGTACCCTAACCCTAAACCCTACCCTAACCCTAACACGTACCCTAATCCTAACCAATACCCTATACCGAGCCCTAACCCTAACACTAACCCTAACCCTAACCCTAACCCATACCCTACGCCGTACCAGAAGCCCTCCCCGAACCCGTACCCTAAGCCGTATCCTAAGCCTAACCCTAAGCCTAACCCTAACCCTAGGCTACCCTTGGATGCTTCTGCCTCCAATAGATTTCCTAAGCACTAGTGTCTTAAGGAACAGCTTAAAAAGAGAATCCTAATGTGATTTCTTTATAATGGGTGTGTTCCTTATCTTATCCTAGTGTCTAAACTCTTCTCCATGGCTGGACCTCCAAATAATATTCCTTTATGTGCTAAGGGGTATCTAGAGAATGGGATAGGTTTAATAACTACCCTAACACTAACGCGTACCCTAACCCTAACCCCTACCCTAACCCTAACACGTACCCTAATCCTAACCAATACCCTAAACCGAGCCCTAACCCTAACACTAACCCTAACCCTAACCCTAACACATACCCTACGCCGTACCCGAAGCCCTCCCCGAACCGGTACCCTAAGCCGTACCCTAAGCCGTACCCTAAGCCTAACCCTAACCCTAGGCTACTCTTGACTGCTTCTGCCTCCAATAGATTTTCTAAGCACTAGTGTTTTAAGGAACAGCTTAAAAAGAGAATCCTAATGTGATTTCTTTATAATGGGTGTGTTCCTTATCTTATCCTAGTGTCTAAACTCTTCTCCATGGCTGGACCTCCAAATAATATTCCTTTACGTGCTAAGGGGTATCTAGAGAGTGGGTTAGGTTTAATAACTACCCTAACACTAACGCGTACCCTAACCCTAAACCCTACCCTAACCCTAACACGTACCCTAATCCTAACCAATACCCTATACCGAGCCCTAACCCTAACACTAACCCTAACCCTAACCCTAACCCATACCCTACGCCGTACCAGAAGCCCTGCACGAACCCGAACCCTAAGCCGTACCCTAAGCCTAACCCTAAGCCTAACCCTAACCCTAGGCTACCCTTGACTGCTTCTGCCTCCAATAGATTTCCTAAGCACTAGTGTTTTAAGGAACAGCTTAAAAAGAGAATCCTAATGTGATTTCTTTATAATGGGTGTGTTCCTTATCTTATCCTAGTGTCTAAACTCTTCTCCATGGCTGGACCTCCAAATAATATTCCTTTACGTGCTAAGGGGTATCTAGAGAGTTGGTTAGGTTTAATAACTACCCTAACACTAACGCGTACCCTAACCCTAAACCCTACCCTATCGCTAACTCGTACCCTAATCCTAACCCGTACCCTAAACCGAGCCCTAACCCTAACACTAACCCTAACCCTAACCCTAACCCATACCCTACGCCGTACCCGAAGCCCTCACCGAACCCGTACCCTAAGCCGTACCCTAAGCCGTACCCTAAGCCTAACCCTAACCCTAGGCTACCCTTGACTGCTTCTGCCTCCAATAGATTTCCTAAGCACTAGTGTTTTAAGGAACAGCTTAAAAAGAGAATCCTAATGTGATTTCTTTATAATGGGTGTGTTCCTTATCTTATCCTAGTGTCTAAACTCTTCTCCATGGCTGAACCGCCAAATAATATTCCTTGACGTGCTAAGGTGTATCTAGAGAGTGGGATAGGTTTAATAACTACCCTAACCCTAACGCGTACCCTAACCCTAACCCCTACCCTAACCCTAACACGTACCCTAATCCTAACCCGTACCCTAAACCGAGCCCTAACCCTAACACTAACCCTAACCCTAACCCTAACCCATACCCTACGCCGTACCCGAAGCCCTCACCGAACCCGTACCCTAAGCCGTACCCTAAGCCTAACCCTAAGCCTAACCCTAACCCTAGGCTACCCTTGACTGCTTCTGCCTCCAATAGATTTCCTAAGCACTAGTGTTTTAAGGAACAACTTAAAAAGAGAATCCTAATGTGATTTCTTTATAATGGGTGTGTTCCTTATCTTATCCTAGTGTCTAAACTCTTCTCCATGGCTGCACCTCCAAATAATATTCCTTTACGTGCTAAGGGGTATCTAGAGAGTGGGATAGGTTTAATAACTACCCTAACACTAACGCGTACCCTAACCCTAACCCCTACCCTAACCCTAACACGTACCCTAATCCTAACCAATACCCTAAACCGAGCCCTAACCCTAACACTAACCCTAACCCTAACCCTAACCCATACCCTACGCCGTACCCGAAGCCCTCCCCGAACCCGTACCCTAAGCCGTACCCTAAGCCGTACGCTAAGCCTAACCCTAACCCTAGGCTACCCTTGACTGCTTCTGCCTCCAATAGATTTCCTAAGCACTAGTGTTTTAAGGAACAGCTTAAAAAGAGAATCCTAATGTGATTTCTTTATAATGGGTGTGTTCCTTATCTTATCCTAGTGTCTAAACTCTTCTCCATGGCTGAACCGCCAAATAATATTCCTTGACGTGCTAAGGTGTATCTAGAGAGTGGGATAGGTTTAATAACTACCCTAACCCTAACGCGTACCCTAACCCTAACCCCTACCCTAACCCTAACACGTACCCTAATCCTAACCCGTACCCTAAACCGAGCCCTAACCCTAACACTAACCCTAACCCTAACCCTAACCCATACCCTACGCCGTACCCGAAGCCCTCACCGAACCCGTACCCTAAGCCGTACCCTAAGCCTAACCCTAAGCCTAACCCTAACCCTAGGCTACCCTTGACTGCTTCTGCCTCCAATAGATTTCCTAAGCACTAGTGTTTTAAGGAACAACTTAAAAAGAGAATCCTAATGTGATTTCTTTATAATGGGTGTGTTCCTTATCTTATCCTAGTGTCTAAACTCTTCTCCATGGCTGCACCTCCAAATAATATTCCTTTACGTGCTAAGGGGTATCTAGAGAGTGGGATAGGTTTAATAACTACCCTAACACTAACGCGTACCCTAACCCTAACCCCTACCCTAACCCTAACACGTACCCTAATCCTAACCAATACCCTAAACCGAGCCCTAACCCTAACACTAACCCTAACCCTAACCCTAACCCATACCCTACGCCGTACCCGAAGCCCTCCCCGAACCCGTACCCTAAGCCGTACCCTAAGCCGTACCCTAAGCCTAACCCTAACCCTAGGCTACCCTTGACTGCTTCTGCCTCCAATAGATTTCCTAAGCACTAGTGTTTTAAGGAACAGCTTAAAAAGAGAATCCTAATGTGATTTCTTTATAATGGGTGTGTTCCTTATCTTATCCTAGTGTCTAAACTCTTCTCCATGGCTGGACCCCGAAATAATATTCCTTTACGTGCTAAGGTGTATCTAGAGAGTGGGATAGGTTTACTAACTACCCTAACCCTAACGCGTACCCTAACACTAACCCCTACCCTAACCCTAACACGTACCCTAATCCTAACCCGTACCCTAAACCGAACCCTAACCCTAACACTAACCCTAACACTAACCCTAAGCCATACCCTACGCCGTACCCGAATCCCTCACCGTACCCGTACCCTAAGCCGTACGCTAAGCCTAACCCTAAGCCTAACCCTACCCCTAGGCTACCCTTGACTGCTTCTGCCTCCAATAGATTTCCTAAGCACTAGTGTTTTAAGGAACAACTTAAAAAGAGAATCCTAATGTCATTTCTTTATAATGTGTGTGTTCCTTATCTTATCCTAGTGTCTAAACTCTTCTCCATGGCTGGACCTCCAAATAATATTCCTTTACGTGCTGAGGGGTATCTAGAGAGTGGGATAGGTTTAATAACTACCCTAACACTAACACGTACCCTAACCCTAACGCCTACCCTAACACTAACTCGTACCCTAATCCTAAACAATAACCTAAACCGAGCCCTAACCATAACACTAACCCTAACCCTAACCCTAACCCATACCCTACGCCGTACCCGAAGCCCTCCCCGAACCCGTACCCTAAGCCGTACCCTAAGCCGTACCCTAAGCCTAACCCTAACCCTAGGCTACCCTTGACTGCTTCTGCCTCCAATAGATTTCCTAAGCACTAGTGTTTTAAGGAACAGCTTAAAAAGAGAATCCTAATGTGATTTCTTTATAATGGGTGTGTTCCTTATCTTATCCTAGTGTCTAAACTCTTCTCCATGGCTGAACCGCCAAATAATATTCCTTGACGTGCTAAGGTGTATCTAGAGAGTGGGATAGGTTTAATAACTACCCTAACCCTAACGCGTACCCTAACCCTAACCCCTACCCTAACCCTAACACGTACCCTAATCCTAACCCGTACCCTAAACCGAGCCCTAACCCTAACACTAACCCTAACCCTAACCCTAACCCATACCCTACGCCGTACCCGAAGCCCTCACCGAACCCGTACCCTAAGCCGTACCCTAAGCCTAACCCTAAGCCTAACCCTAACCCTAGGCTACCCTTGACTGCTTCTGCCTCCAATAGATTTCCTAAGCACTAGTGTTTTAAGGAACAACTTAAAAAGAGAATCCTAATGTGATTTCTTTATAATGGGTGTGTTCCTTATCTTATCCTAGTGTCTAAACTCTTCTCCATGGCTGCACCTCCAAATAATATTCCTTTACGTGCTAAGGGGTATCTAGAGAGTGGGATAGGTTTAATAACTACCCTAACACTAACGCGTACCCTAACCCTAACCCCTACCCTAACCCTAACACGTACCCTAATCCTAACCAATACCCTAAACCGAGCCCTAACCCTAACACTAACCCTAACCCTAACCCTAACCCATACCCTACGCCGTACCCGAAGCCCTCCCCGAACCCGTACCCTAAGCCGTACCCTAAGCCGTACGCTAAGCCTAACCCTAACCCTAGGCTACCCTTGACTGCTTCTGCCTCCAATAGATTTCCTAAGCACTAGTGTTTTAAGGAACAGCTTAAAAAGAGAATCCTAATGTGATTTCTTTATAATGGGTGTGTTCCTTATCTTATCCTAGTGTCTAAACTCTTCTCCATGGCTGGACCCCGAAATAATATTCCTTTACGTGCTAAGGTGTATCTAGAGAGTGGGATAGGTTTACTAACTACCCTAACCCTAACGCGTACCCTAACCCTAACCCCTACCCTAACCCTAACACGTACCCTAATCCTAACCCGTACCCTAAACCGAACCCTAACCCTAACACTAACCCTAACACTAACCCTAAGCCATACCCTACGCCGTACCAGAAGCCCTCCCCGAACCCGTACCCTAAGCCGTACCCTAAGCCTAACCCTAAGCCTAACCCTAAACGTAGGCTACCCTTGAATGCTTCTGCCTCCAATAGATTTCCTAAGCAGTAGTGTTTTAAGGAACAGCTTAAAAAGAGAATCCTAATGTGATTTCTTTACAATGGGTGTGTTCCTTATCTTATCCTAGTGTCTAAACTCTTCTCCATGGCTGGACCTCAAAATAATATTCCTTTACGTGCTAAGGGGTATCTAGAGACTGGGATAGGTTTAATAACTACCCTAACACTAACGCGTACCCTAACCCTAACCCCTACCCTAACCATAACACGTACCTTAATCCTAACCAATACCCTAAACCGAGCCCTAACCCTAACACTAAACCTAACCCTAACCCTAACTCATACCCTACGCCGTACCCGAAGCCCTCCCCAAACCCGTACCCTAAGCCGTACCCTAAGCCGTACCCTAAGCCTAACCCTAACCCTAGGCTACCCTTGACTGCTTCTGCCTCCAATAGATTTCCTAAGCACTAGTGTTTTAAGGAACAGCTTAAAAAGAGAATCCTAATGTGATTTCTTTATAATGGGTGTGTTCCTTATCTTATCCTAGTGTCTAAACTCTTCTCCATGGCTGGACCTCCAAATAATATTCCTTTACGTGCTAAGGGGTATCTAGAGACTGGGATAGGTTTAATAACTACCCTAACACTAACGCGTACCCTAACCCTAACCCCTACCCTAACCCTAACACGTACCCTAATCCTAACCAATACCCTAAACCGAGCCCTAACCCTAACACTAACCCTAACCCTAACCCTAACCCATACCCTACGCCGTACCCGAAGCCCTCCCCGAACCGGTACCCTAAGCCGTACCCTAAGCCGTACCCTAAGCCTAACCCTAACCCTAGGCTACCCTTGACTGCTTCTGCCTCCAATAGATTTTCTAAGCACTAGTGTTTTAAGGAACAGCTTAAAAAGAGAATCCTAATGTGATTTCTTTATAATGGGTGTGTTCCTTATCTTATCCTAGTGTCTAAACTCTTCTCCATGGCTGGACCTCCAAATAATATTCCTTTACGTGCTAAGGGGTATCTAGAGAGTGGGTTAGGTTTAATAACTACCCTAACACTAACGCGTACCCTAACCCTAAACCCTACCCTAACCCTAACACGTACCCTAATCCTAACCAATACCCTATACCGAGCCCTAACCCTAACACTAACCCTAACCCTAACCCTAACCCATACCCTACGCCGTACCAGAAGCCCTCCACGAACCCGTACCCTAAGCCGTACCCTAAGCCTAACCCTAAGCCTAACCCTAACCCTAGGCTACCCTTGACTGCTTCTGCCTCCAATAGATTTCCTAAGCACTAGTGTTTTAAGGAACAGCTTAAAAAGAGAATCCTAATGTGATTTCTTTATAATGGGTGTGTTCCTTATCTTATCCTAGTGTCTAAACTCTTCTCCATGGCTGGACCTCCAAATAATATTCCTTTACGTGCTAAGGGGTATCTAGAGCGTGGGTTAGGTTTAATAACTACCCTAACACTAACGCGTACCCTAACCCTAAACCCTACCCTATCGCTAACTCGTAACCTAATCCTAACCCGTACCCTAAACCGAGCCCTAACCCTAACACTAACCCTAACCCTAACCCTAACACATACCCTACGCCGTACCCGAAGCCCTCCCCGAACCCGTACCCTAAGCCGTACCCTAAGCCGTACCCTAAGCCTAACCCTAACCCTAGGCTACCCTTGACTGCTTCTGCCTCCAATAGATTTCCTAAGCATTAGTGTTTTAAGGAACAGCTTAAAAAGAGAATCCTAATGTGATTTCTTTATAATGGGTGTGTTCCTTATCTTATCCTAGTGTCTAAACTCTTCTCCATGGCTGGACCCCGAAATAATATTCCTTTACGTGCTAAGGTGTATCTAGAGAGTGGGATAGGTTTACTAACTACCCTAACCCTAACGTGTACCCTAACCCTAACCCCTACCCTAACCCTAACACGTACCCTAATCCTAACCCGTACCCTAAACCGAACCCTAACCTAACACTAACCCTAACACTAACCCTAAGCCATACCTTACGCCGTACCCGAATCCCTCACCGAACCCGTACCCTAAGCCGTACGCTAAGCCTAACCCTAAGGCTAACCCTACCCCTAGGCTACCCTTGACTGCTTCTGACTCCAATAGATTTCCTAAGCACTAGTGTTTTAAGGAACAACTTAAAAAGAGAATCCTAATGTCATTTCTTTATAATGTGTGTGTTCCTTATCTTATCCTAGTGTCTAAACTCTTCTCCATGGCTGGACCTCCAAATAATATTCCTTTACGTGCTGAGGGGTATCTAGAGAGTGGGATAGGTTTAATAACTACCCTAACACTAACACGAACCCTAACCCTAACGCCTACCCTAACACTAACTCGTACCCTAATCCTAAACAATACCCTAAACCGAGCCCTAACCCTAACACTAACCCTAACCCTAACCCTAACCCATACCCTACGCCGTACCCGAAGCCCTCCCCGAACCCGTACCCTAAGCCGTACCCTAAGCCGTACCCTAAGCCTAACCCTAACCCTAGGCTACCCTTGACTGCTTCTGCCTCCAATAGATTTCCTAAGCACTAGTGTTTTAAGGAACAGCTTAAAAAGAGAATCCTAATGTGATTTCTTTATAATGGGTGTGTTCCTTATCTTATCCTAGTGTCTAAACTCTTCTCCATGGCTGAACCGCCAAATAATATTCCTTGACGTGCTAAGGTGTATCTAGAGAGTGGGATAGGTTTAATAACTACCCTAACCCTAACGCGTACCCTAACCCTAACCCCTACCCTAACCCTAACACGTACCCTAATCCTAACCCGTACCCTAAACCGAGCCCTAACCCTAACACTAACCCTAACCCTAACCCTAACCCATACCCTACGCCGTACCCGAAGCCCTCACCGAACCCGTACCCTAAGCCGTACCCTAAGCCTAACCCTAAGCCTAACCCTAACCCTAGGCTACCCTTGACTGCTTCTGCCTCCAATAGATTTCCTAAGCACTAGTGTTTTAAGGAACAACTTAAAAAGAGAATCCTAATGTGATTTCTTTATAATGGGTGTGTTCCTTATCTTATCCTAGTGTCTAAACTCTTCTCCATGGCTGCACCTCCAAATAATATTCCTTTACGTGCTAAGGGGTATCTAGAGAGTGGGATAGGTTTAATAACTACCCTAACACTAACGCGTACCCTAACCCTAACCCCTACCCTAACCCTAACACGTACCCTAATCCTAACCAATACCCTAAACCGAGCCCTAACCCTAACCCTAACCCTAACCCATACCCTACGCCGTACCCGAAGCCCTCCCCGAACCCGTACCCTAAGCCGTACCCTAAGCCGTACCCTAAGCCTAACCCTAACCCTAGGCTACCCTTGACTGCTTCTGCCTCCAATAGATTTCCTAAGCACTAGTGTTTTAAGGAACAGCTTAAAAAGAGAATCCTAATGTGATTTCTTTATAATGGGGGTGTTCCTTATCTTATCCTAGTGTCTAAACTCTTCTCCATGGCTGGACCTCCAAATAATATTCCTTTACGTGCTAAGGGGTATCTAGAGAGTGGGTTAGGTTTAATAACTACCCTAACACTAACGCGTACCCTAACCCTAAACCCTACCCTATCGCTAACTCGTACCCTAATCCTAACCCGTACCCTAAACCGAGCCCTAACCCTAACACTAACCCTAACCCTAACCCTAACCCATACCCTACGCCGTACCCGAAGCCCTCCCCGAACCCGTACCCTAAGCCGTACCCTAAGCCGTACCCTAAGCCTAACCCTAACCCTAGGCTACCCTTGACTGCTTCTGCCTCCAATAGATTTCCTAAGCACTAGTGTTTTAAGGAACAGCTTAAAAAGAGAATCCTAATGTGATTTCTTTATAATGGGTGTGTTCCTTATCTTATCCTAGTGTCTAAACTCTTCTCCATGGCTGAACCGCCAAATAATATTCCTTGACGTGCTAAGGTGTATCTAGAGAGTGGGATAGGTTTAATAACTACCCTAACCCTAACGCGTACCCTAACCCTAACCCCTACCCTAACCCTAACACGTACCCTAATCCTAACCCGTACCCTAAACCGAGCCCTAACCCTAACACTAACCCTAACCCTAACCCTAACCCATACCCTACGCCGTACCCGAAGCCCTCACCGAACCCGTACCCTAAGCCGTACCCTAAGCCTAACCCTAAGCCTAACCCTAACCCTAGGCTACCCTTGACTGCTTCTGCCTCCAATAGATTTCCTAAGCACTAGTGTTTTAAGGAACAACTTAAAAAGAGAATCCTAATGTGATTTCTTTATAATGGGTGTGTTCCTTATCTTATCCTAGTGTCTAAACTCTTCTCCATGGCTGCACCTCCAAATAATATTCCTTTACGTGCTAAGGGGTATCTAGAGAGTGGGATAGGTTTAATAACTACCCTAACACTAACGCGTACCCTAACCCTAACCCCTACCCTAACCCTAACACGTACCCTAATCCTAACCCGTACCCTAAACCGAACCCTAACCCTAACACTAACCCTAACACTAACCCTAAGCCATACCCTACGCCGTACCCGAATCCCTCCCCGAACCCGTACCCTAAGCCTAACCCTAAGCCTAACCCTAACCCTAGGCTACCCTTGACTGCTTCTGCCTCCAATAGATTTCCTAAGCACTAGTGTTTTAAGGAACAACTTAAAAAGAGAATCCTAATGTCATTTCTTTATAATGTGTGTGTTCCTTATCTTATCCTAGTGTCTAAACTCTTCTCCATGGCTGGACCTCCAAATAATATTCCTTTACGTGCTGAGGGGTATCTAGAGAGTGGCATAGGTTTAATAACTACCCTAACACTAACGCGTACCCTAACCCTAACGCCTACCCTAACACTAACTCGTACCCTAATCCTAAACAATACCCTAAACCGAGCCCTAACCCTAACACTAACCCTAACCCTAACCCTAACCCATACCCTACGCCGTACCCGAAGCCCTCCCCGAACCCGTACCCTAAGCCGTACCCTAAGCCGTACCCTAAGCCTAACCCTAACCCTAGGCTACCCTTGACTGCTTCTGCCTCCAATAGATTTCCTAAGCACTAGTGTTTTAAGGAACAGCTTAAAAAGAGAATCCTAATGTGATTTCTTTATAATGGGTGTGTTCCTTATCTTATCCTAGTGTCTAAACTCTTCTCCATGGCTGAACCGCCAAATAATATTCCTTGACGTGCTAAGGTGTATCTAGAGAGTGGGATAGGTTTAATAACTACCCTAACCCTAACGCGTACCCTAACCCTAACCCCTACCCTAACCCTAACACGTACCCTAATCCTAACCCGTACCCTAAACCGAGCCCTAACCCTAACACTAACCCTAACCCTAACCCTAACCCATACCCTACGCCGTACCCGAAGCCCTCACCGAACCCGTACCCTAAGCCGTACCCTAAGCCTAACCCTAAGCCTAACCCTAACCCTAGGCTACCCTTGACTGCTTCTGCCTCCAATAGATTTCCTAAGCACTAGTGTTTTAAGGAACAACTTAAAAAGAGAATCCTAATGTGATTTCTTTATAATGGGTGTGTTCCTTATCTTATCCTAGTGTCTAAACTCTTCTCCATGGCTGCACCTCCAAATAATATTCCTTTACGTGCTAAGGGGTATCTAGAGAGTGGGATAGGTTTAATAACTACCCTAACACTAACGCGTACCCTAACCCTAACCCCTACCCTAACCCTAACACGTACCCTAATCCTAACCAATACCCTAAACCGAGCCCTAACCCTAACACTAACCCTAACCCTAACCCTAACCCATACCCTACGCCGTACCCGAAGCCCTCCCCGAACCCCTACCCTAAGCCGTACCCTAAGCCGTACCCTAAGCCTAACCCTAACCCTAGGCTACCCTTGACTGCTTCTGCCTCCAATAGATTTCCTAAGCACTAGTGTTTTAAGGAACAGCTTAAAAAGAGAATCCTAATGTGATTTCTTTATAATGGGTGTGTTCCTTATCTTATCCTAGTGTCTAAACTCTTCTCCATGGCTGGACCTCCAAATAATATTCCTTTACGTGCTAAGGGGTATCTAGAGAGTGGGTTAGGTTTAATAACTACCCTAACACTAACGCGTACCCTAACCCTAAACCCTACCCTATCGCTAACTCGTACCCTAATCCTAACCCGTACCCTAAACCGAGCCCTAACCCTAACACTAACCCTAACCCTAACCCTAACCCATACCCTACGCCGTACCCGAAGCCCTCCCCGAACCCGTACCCTAAGCCGTACCCTAAGCCGTACCCTAAGCCTAACCCTAACCCTAGGCTACCCTTGACTGCTTCTGCCTCCAATAGATTTCCTAAGCACTAGTGTTTTAAGGAACAGCTTAAAAAGAGAATCCTAATGTGATTTCTTTATAATGGGTGTGTTCCTTATCTTATCCTAGTGTCTAAACTCTTCTCCATGGCTGAACCGCCAAATAATATTCCTTGACGTGCTAAGGTGTATCTAGAGAGTGGGATAGGTTTAATAACTACCCTAACCCTAACGCGTACCCTAACCCTAACCCCTACCCTAACCCTAACACGTACCCTAATCCTAACCCGTACCCTAAACCGAGCCCTAACCCTAACACTAACCCTAACCCTAACCCTAACCCATACCCTACGCCGTACCCGAAGCCCTCCCCGAACCCGTACCCTAAGCCGTACCCTAAGCCGTACCCTAAGCCTAACCCTAACCCTAGGCTACCCTTGACTGCTTCTGCCTCCAATAGATTTCCTAAGCACTAGTGTTTTAAGGAACAGCTTAAAAAGAGAATCCTAATGTGATTTCTTTATAATGGGTGTGTTCCTTATCTTATCCTAGTGTCTAAACTCTTCTCCATGGCTGAACCGCCAAATAATATTCCTTGACGTGCTAAGGTGTATCTAGAGAGTGGGATAGGTTTAATAACTACCCTAACCCTAACGCGTACCCTAACCCTAACCCCTACCCTAACCCTAACACGTACCCTAATCCTAACCCCTACCCTAAACCGAGCCCTAACCCTAACACTAACCCTAACCCTAACCCTAACCCATACCCTACGCCGTACCCGAAGCCCTCACCGAACCCGTACCCTAAGCCGTACCCTAAGCCTAACCCTAAGCCTAACCCTAACCCTAGGCTACCCTTGACTGCTTCTGCCTCCAATAGATTTCCTAAGCACTAGTGTTTTAAGGAACAGCTTAAAAAGAGAATCCTAATGTGATTTCTTTATAATGGGTGTGTTCCTTATCTTATCCTAGTGTCTAAACTCTTCTCCATGGCTGGACCCCGAAATAATATTCCTTTACGTGCTAAGGTGTATCTAGAGAGTGGGATAGGTTTACTAACTACCCTAACCCTAACGTGTACCCTAACCCTAACCCCTACCCTAACCCTAACACGTACCCTAATCCTAACCCGTACCCTAAACCGAACCCTAACCCTAACACTAACCCTAACACTAACCCTAAGCCATACCCTACGCCGTACCCGAATCCCTCACCGAACCCGTACCCTAAGCCGTACGCTAAGCCTAACCCTAAGGCTAACCCTACCCCTAGGCTACCCTTGACTGCTTCTGACTCCAATAGATTTCCTAAGCACTAGTGTTTTAAGGAACAACTTAAAAAGAGAATCCTAATGTCATTTCTTTATAATGTGTGTGTTCCTTATCTTATCCTAGTGTCTAAACTCTTCTCCATGGCTGGACCTCCAAATAATATTCCTTTACGTGCTGAGGGGTATCTAGAGAGTGGGATAGGTTTAATAACTACCCTAACACTAACACGAACCCTAACCCTAACGCCTACCCTAACACTAACTCGTACCCTAATCCTAAACAATACCCTAAACCGAGCCCTAACCCTAACACTAACCCTAACCCTAACCCTAACCCATACCCTACGCCGTACCCGAAGCCCTCCCCGAACCCGTACCCTAAGCCGTACCCTAAGCCGTACCCTAAGCCTAACCCTAACCCTAGGCTACCCTTGACTGCTTCTGCCTCCAATAGATTTCCTAAGCACTAGTGTTTTAAGGAACAGCTTAAAAAGAGAATCCTAATGTGATTTCTTTATAATGGGTGTGTTCCTTATCTTATCCTAGTGTCTAAACTCTTCTCCATGGCTGAACCGCCAAATAATATTCCTTGACGTGCTAAGGTGTATCTAGAGAGTGGGATAGGTTTACTAACTACCCTAACCCTAACGCGTACCCTAACCCTAACCCCTACCCTAACCCTAACACGTACCCTAATCCTAACCCGTACCCTAAACCGAGCCCTAACCCTAACACTAACCCTAACCCTAACCCTAACCCATACCCTACGCCGTACCCGAAGCCCTCACCGAACCCGTACCCTAAGCCGTACCCTAAGCCTAACCCTAAGCCTAACCCTAACCCTAGGCTACCCTTGACTGCTTCTGCCTCCAATAGATTTCCTAAGCACTAGTGTTTTAAGGAAACTTAAAAAGAGAATCCTAATGTGATTTCTTTATAATGGGTGTGTTCCTTATCTTATCCTAGTGTCTAAACTCTTCTCCATGGCTGCACCTCCAAATAATATTCCTTTACGTGCTAAGGGGTATCTAGAGAGTGGGATAGGTTTAATAACTACCCTAACACTAACGCGTACCCTAACCCTAACCCCTACCCTAACCCTAACACGTACCCTAATCCTAACCAATACCCTAAACCGAGCCCTAACCCTAACACTAACCCTAACCCTAACCCTAACCCATACCCTACGCCGTACCCGAAGCCCTCCCCGAACCCGTACCCTAAGCCGTACCCTAAGCCGTACCCTAAGCCTAACCCTAACCCTAGGCTACCCTTGACTGCTTCTGCCTCCAATAGATTTCCTAAGCACTAGTGTTTTAAGGAACAGCTTAAAAAGAGAATCCTAATGTGATTTCTTTATAATGGGGGTGTTCCTTATCTTATCCTAGTGTCTAAACTCTTCTCCATGGCTGGACCTCCAAATAATATTCCTTTACGTGCTAAGGGGTATCTAGAGAGTGGGTTAGGTTTAATAACTACCCTAACACTAACGCGTACCCTAACCCTAAACCCTACCCTATCGCTAACTCGTACCCTAATCCTAACCCGTACCCTAAACCGAGCCCTAACCCTAACACTAACCCTAACCCTAACCCTAACCCATACCCTACGCCGTACCCGAAGCCCTCCCCGAACCCGTACCCTAAGCCGTACCCTAAGCCGTACCCTAAGCCTAACCCTAACCCTAGGCTACCCTTGACTGCTTCTGCCTCCAATAGATTTCCTAAGCACTAGTGTTTTAAGGAACAGCTTAAAAAGAGAATCCTAATGTGATTTCTTTATAATGGGTGTGTTCCTTATCTTATCCTAGTGTCTAAACTTTTCTCCATGGCTGAACCGCCAAATAATATTCCTTGACGTGCTAAGGTGTATCTAGAGAGTGGGATAGGTTTAATAACTACCCTAACCCTAACGCGTACCCTAACCCTAACCCCTACCCTAACCCTAACACGTACCCTAATCCTAACCCGTACCCTAAACCGAGCCCTAACCCTAACACTAACCCTAACCCTAACCCTAACCCATACCCTACGCCGTACCCGAAGCCCTCACCGAACCCGTACCCTAAGCCGTACCCTAAGCCTAACCCTAAGCCTAACCCTAACCCTAGGCTACCCTTGACTGCTTCTGCCTCCAATAGATTTCCTAAGCACTAGTGTTTTAAGGAACAACTTAAAAAGAGAATCCTAATGTGATTTCTTTATAATGGGTGTGTTCCTTATCTTATCCTAGTGTCTAAACTCTTCTCCATGGCTGCACCTCCAAATAATATTCCTTTACGTGCTAAGGGGTATCTAGAGAGTGGGATAGGTTTAATAACTACCCTAACACTAACGCGTACCCTAACCCTAACCCCTACCCTAACCCTAACACGTACCCTAATCCTAACCAATACCCTAAACCGAGCCCTAACCCTAACACTAACCCTAACCCTAACCCTAACCCATACCCTACGCCGTACCCGAAGCCCTCCCCGAACCCGTACCCTAAGCCGTACCCTAAGCCGTACGCTAAGCCTAACCCTAACCCTAGGCTACCCTTGACTGCTTCTGCCTCCAATAGATTTCCTAAGCACTAGTGTTTTAAGGAACAGCTTAAAAAGAGAATCCTAATGTGATTTCTTTATAATGGGTGTGTTCCTTATCTTATCCTAGTGTCTAAACTCTTCTCCATGGCTGGACCCCGAAATAATATTCCTTTACGTGCTAAGGTGTATCTAGAGAGTGGGATAGGTTTACTAACTACCCTAACCCTAACGCGTACCCTAACCCTAACCCCTACCCTAACCCTAACACGTACCCTAATCCTAACCCGTACCCTAAACCGAACCCTAACCCTAACACTAACCCTAACACTAACCCTAAGCCATACCCTACGCCGTACCCGAATCCCTCCCCGAACCCGTACCCTAAGCCTAACCCTAAGCCTAACCCTAACCCTAGGCTACCCTTGACTGCTTCTGCCTCCAATAGATTTCCTAAGCACTAGTGTTTTAAGGAACAACTTAAAAAGAGAATCCTAATGTCATTTCTTTATAATGTGTGTGTTCCTTATCTTATCCTAGTGTCTAAACTCTTCTCCATGGCTGGACCTCCAAATAATATTCCTTTACGTGCTGAGGGGTATCTAGAGAGTGGGATAGGTTTAATAACTACCCTAACACTAACGCGTACCCTAACCCTAACGCCTACCCTAACACTAACTCGTACCCTAATCCTAAACAATACCCTAAACCGAGCCCTAACCCTAACACTAACCCTAACCCTAACCCTAACCCATACCCTACGCCGTACCCGAAGCCCTCCCCGAACCCGTACCCTAAGCCGTACCCTAAGCCGTACCCTAAGCCTAACCCTAACCCTAGGCTACCCTTGACTGCTTCTGCCTCCAATAGATTTCCTAAGCACTAGTGTTTTAAGGAACAGCTTAAAAAGAGAATCCTAATGTGATTTCTTTATAATGGGTGTGTTCCTTATCTTATCCTAGTGTCTAAACTCTTCTCCATGGCTGAACCGCCAAATAATATTCCTTGACGTGCTAAGGTGTATCTAGAGAGTGGGATAGGTTTAATAACTACCCTAACCCTAACGCGTACCCTAACCCTAACCCCTACCCTAACCCTAACACGTACCCTAATCCTAACCCGTACCCTAAACCGAGCCCTAACCCTAACACTAACCCTAACCCTAACCCTAACCCATACCCTACGCCGTACCCGAAGCCCTCACCGAACCCGTACCCTAAGCCGTACCCTAAGCCTAACCCTAAGCCTAACCCTAACCCTAGGCTACCCTTGACTGCTTCTGCCTCCAATAGATTTCCTAAGCACTAGTGTTTTAAGGAACAACTTAAAAAGAGAATCCTAATGTGATTTCTTTATAATGGGTGTGTTCCTTATCTTATCCTAGTGTCTAAACTCTTCTCCATGGCTGCACCTCCAAATAATATTCCTTTACGTGCTAAGGGGTATCTAGAGAGTGGGATAGGTTTAATAACTACCCTAACACTAACGCGTACCCTAACCCTAACCCCTACCCTAACCCTAACACGTACCCTAATCCTAACCAATACCCTAAACCGAGCCCTAACCCTAACACTAACCCTAACCCTAACCCTAACCCATACCCTACGCCGTACCCGAAGCCCTCCCCGAACCCCTACCCTAAGCCGTACCCTAAGCCGTACCCTAAGCCTAACCCTAACCCTAGGTTACCCTTGACTGCTTCTGCCTCCAATAGATTTCCTAAGCACTAGTGTTTTAAGGAACAGCTTAAAAAGAGAATCCTAATGTGATTTCTTTATAATGGGTGTGTTCCTTATCTTATCCTAGTGTCTAAACTCTTCTCCATGGCTGGACCTCCAAATAATATTCCTTTACGTGCTAAGGGGTATCTAGAGAGTGGGTTAGGTTTAATAACTACCCTAACACTAACGCGTACCCTAACCCTAAACCCTACCCTATCGCTAACTCGTACCCTAATCCTAACCCGTACCCTAAACCGAGCCCTAACCCTAACACTAACCCTAACCCTAACCCTAACCCATACCCTACGCCGTACCCGAAGCCCTCACCGAACCCGTACCCTAAGCCGTACCCTAAGCCTAACCCTAAGCCTAACCCTAACCCTAGGCTACCCTTGACTGCTTCTGCCTCCAATAGATTTCCTAAGCACTAGTGTTTTAAGGAACAGCTTAAAAAGAGAATCCTAATGTGATTTCTTTATAATGGGTGTGTTCCTTATCTTATCCTAGTGTCTAAACTCTTCTCCATGGCTGGACCCCGAAATAATATTCCTTTACGTGCTAAGGTGTATCTAGAGAGTGGGATAGGTTTACTAACTACCCTAACCCTAACGTGTACCCTAACCCTAACCCCTACCCTAACCCTAACACGTACCCTAATCCTAACCCGTACCCTAAACCGAACCCTAACCCTAACACTAACCCTAACACTAACCCTAAGCCATACCCTACGCCGTACCCGAATCCCTCACCGAACCCGTACCCTAAGCCGTACGCTAAGCCTAACCCTAAGGCTAACCCTACCCCTAGGCTACCCTTGACTGCTTCTGACTCCAATAGATTTCCTAAGCACTAGTGTTTTAAGGAACAACTTAAAAAGAGAATCCTAATGTCATTTCTTTATAATGTGTGTGTTCCTTATCTTATCCTAGTGTCTAAACTCTTCTCCATGGCTGGACCTCCAAATAATATTCCTTTACGTGCTGAGGGGTATCTAGAGAGTGGGATAGGTTTAATAACTACCCTAACACTAACACGAACCCTAACCCTAACGCCTACCCTAACACTAACTCGTACCCTAATCCTAAACAATACCCTAAACCGAGCCCTAACCCTAACACTAACCCTAACCCTAACCCTAACCCATACCCTACGCCGTACCCGAAGCCCTCCCCGAACCCGTACCCTAAGCCGTACCCTAAGCCGTACCCTAAGCCTAACCCTAACCCTAGGCTACCCTTGACTGCTTCTGCCTCCAATAGATTTCCTAAGCACTAGTGTTTTAAGGAACAGCTTAAAAAGAGAATCCTAATGTGATTTCTTTATAATGGGTGTGTTCCTTATCTTATCCTAGTGTCTAAACTCTTCTCCATGGCTGAACCGCCAAATAATATTCCTTGACGTGCTAAGGTGTATCTAGAGAGTGGGATAGGTTTACTAACTACCCTAACCCTAACGCGTACCCTAACCCTAACCCCTACCCTAACCCTAACACGTACCCTAATCCTAACCCGTACCCTAAACCGAGCCCTAACCCTAACACTAACCCTAACCCTAACCCTAACCCATACCCTACGCCGTACCCGAAGCCCTCACCGAACCCGTACCCTAAGCCGTACCCTAAGCCTAACCCTAAGCCTAACCCTAACCCTAGGCTACCCTTGACTGCTTCTGCCTCCAATAGATTTCCTAAGCACTAGTGTTTTAAGGAACAACTTAAAAAGAGAATCCTAATGTGATTTCTTTATAATGGGTGTGTTCCTTATCTTATCCTAGTGTCTAAACTCTTCTCCATGGCTGCACCTCCAAATAATATTCCTTTACGTGCTAAGGGGTATCTAGAGAGTGGGATAGGTTTAATAACTACCCTAACACTAACGCGTACCCTAACCCTAACCCCTACCCTAACCCTAACACGTACCCTAATCCTAACCAATACCCTAAACCGAGCCCTAACCCTAACACTAACCCTAACCCTAACCCTAACCCATACCCTACGCCGTACCCGAAGCCCTCCCCGAACCCGTACCCTAAGCCGTACCCTAAGCCGTACCCTAAGCCTAACCCTAACCCTAGGCTACCCTTGACTGCTTCTGCCTCCAATAGATTTCCTAAGCACTAGTGTTTTAAGGAACAGCTTAAAAAGAGAATCCTAATGTGATTTCTTTATAATGGGGGTGTTCCTTATCTTATCCTAGTGTCTAAACTCTTCTCCATGGCTGGACCTCCAAATAATATTCCTTTACGTGCTAAGGGGTATCTAGAGAGTGGGTTAGGTTTAATAACTACCCTAACACTAACGCGTACCCTAACCCTAAACCCTACCCTATCGCTAACTCGTACCCTAATCCTAACCCGTACCCTAAACCGAGCCCTAACCCTAACACTAACCCTAACCCTAACCCTAACCCATACCCTACGCCGTACCCGAAGCCCTCCCCGAACCCGTACCCTAAGCCGTACCCTAAGCCGTACCCTAAGCCTAACCCTAACCCTAGGCTACCCTTGACTGCTTCTGCCTCCAATAGATTTCCTAAGCACTAGTGTTTTAAGGAACAGCTTAAAAAGAGAATCCTAATGTGATTTCTTTATAATGGGTGTGTTCCTTATCTTATCCTAGTGTCTAAACTCTTCTCCATGGCTGAACCGCCAAATAATATTCCTTGACGTGCTAAGGTGTATCTAGAGAGTGGGATAGGTTTAATAACTACCCTAACCCTAACGCGTACCCTAACCCTAACCCCTACCCTAACCCTAACACGTACCCTAATCCTAACCCGTACCCTAAACCGAGCCCTAACCCTAACACTAACCCTAACCCTAACCCTAACCCATACCCTACGCCGTACCCGAAGCCCTCACCGAACCCGTACCCTAAGCCGTACCCTAAGCCTAACCCTAAGCCTAACCCTAACCCTAGGCTACCCTTGACTGCTTCTGCCTCCAATAGATTTCCTAAGCACTAGTGTTTTAAGGAACAACTTAAAAAGAGAATCCTAATGTGATTTCTTTATAATGGGTGTGTTCCTTATCTTATCCTAGTGTCTAAACTCTTCTCCATGGCTGCACCTCCAAATAATATTCCTTTACGTGCTAAGGGGTATCTAGAGAGTGGGATAGGTTTAATAACTACCCTAACACTAACGCGTACCCTAACCCTAACCCCTACCCTAACCCTAACACGTACCCTAATCCTAACCAATACCCTAAACCGAGCCCTAACCCTAACACTAACCCTAACCCTAACCCTAACCCATACCCTACGCCGTACCCGAAGCCCTCCCCGAACCCGTACCCTAAGCCGTACCCTAAGCCGTACGCTAAGCCTAACCCTAACCCTAGGCTACCCTTGACTGCTTCTGCCTCCAATAGATTTCCTAAGCACTAGTGTTTTAAGGAACAGCTTAAAAAGAGAATCCTAATGTGATTTCTTTATAATGGGTGTGTTCCTTATCTTATCCTAGTGTCTAAACTCTTCTCCATGGCTGGACCCCGAAATAATATTCCTTTACGTGCTAAGGTGTATCTAGAGAGTGGGATAGGTTTACTAACTACCCTAACCCTAACGCGTACCCTAACCCTAACCCCTACCCTAACCCTAACACGTACCCTAATCCTAACCCGTACCCTAAACCGAACCCTAACCCTAACACTAACCCTAACACTAACCCTAAGCCATACCCTACGCCGTACCCGAATCCCTCCCCGAACCCGTACCCTAAGCCTAACCCTAAGCCTAACCCTAACCCTAGGCTACCCTTGACTGCTTCTGCCTCCAATAGATTTCCTAAGCACTAGTGTTTTAAGGAACAACTTAAAAAGAGAATCCTAATGTCATTTCTTTATAATGTGTGTGTTCCTTATCTTATCCTAGTGTCTAAACTCTTCTCCATGGCTGGACCTCCAAATAATATTCCTTTACGTGCTGAGGGGTATCTAGAGAGTGGGATAGGTTTAATAACTACCCTAACACTAACGCGTACCCTAACCCTAACGCCTACCCTAACACTAACTCGTACCCTAATCCTAAACAATACCCTAAACCGAGCCCTAACCCTAACACTAACCCTAACCCTAACCCTAACCCATACCCTACGCCGTACCCGAAGCCCTCCCCGAACCCGTACCCTAAGCCGTACCCTAAGCCGTACCCTAAGCCTAACCCTAACCCTAGGCTACCCTTGACTGCTTCTGCCTCCAATAGATTTCCTAAGCACTAGTGTTTTAAGGAACAGCTTAAAAAGAGAATCCTAATGTGATTTCTTTATAATGGGTGTGTTCCTTATCTTATCCTAGTGTCTAAACTCTTCTCCATGGCTGAACCGCCAAATAATATTCCTTGACGTGCTAAGGTGTATCTAGAGAGTGGGATAGGTTTAATAACTACCCTAACCCTAACGCGTACCCTAACCCTAACCCCTACCCTAACCCTAACACGTACCCTAATCCTAACCCGTACCCTAAACCGAGCCCTAACCCTAACACTAACCCTAACCCTAACCCTAACCCATACCCTACGCCGTACCCGAAGCCCTCACCGAACCCGTACCCTAAGCCGTACCCTAAGCCTAACCCTAAGCCTAACCCTAACCCTAGGCTACCCTTGACTGCTTCTGCCTCCAATAGATTTCCTAAGCACTAGTGTTTTAAGGAACAACTTAAAAAGAGAATCCTAATGTGATTTCTTTATAATGGGTGTGTTCCTTATCTTATCCTAGTGTCTAAACTCTTCTCCATGGCTGCACCTCCAAATAATATTCCTTTACGTGCTAAGGGGTATCTAGAGAGTGGGATAGGTTTAATAACTACCCTAACACTAACGCGTACCCTAACCCTAACCCCTACCCTAACCCTAACACGTACCCTAATCCTAACCAATACCCTAAACCGAGCCCTAACCCTAACACTAACCCTAACCCTAACCCTAACCCATACCCTACGCCGTACCCGAAGCCCTCCCCGAACCCCTACCCTAAGCCGTACCCTAAGCCGTACCCTAAGCCTAACCCTAACCCTAGGTTACCCTTGACTGCTTCTGCCTCCAATAGATTTCCTAAGCACTAGTGTTTTAAGGAACAGCTTAAAAAGAGAATCCTAATGTGATTTCTTTATAATGGGTGTGTTCCTTATCTTATCCTAGTGTCTAAACTCTTCTCCATGGCTGGACCTCCAAATAATATTCCTTTACGTGCTAAGGGGTATCTAGAGAGTGGGTTAGGTTTAATAACTACCCTAACACTAACGCGTACCCTAACCCTAAACCCTACCCTATCGCTAACTCGTACCCTAATCCTAACCCGTACCCTAAACCGAGCCCTAACCCTAACACTAACCCTAACCCTAACCCTAACCCATACCCTACGCCGTACCCGAAGCCCTCCCCGAACCCGTACCCTAAGCCGTACCCTAAGCCGTACCCTAAGCCTAACCCTAACCCTAGGCTACCCTTGACTGCTTCTGCCTCCAATAGATTTCCTAAGCACTAGTGTTTTAAGGAACAGCTTAAAAAGAGAATCCTAATGTGATTTCTTTATAATGGGTGTGTTCCTTATCTTATCCTAGTGTCTAAATTCTTCTCCATGGCTGAACCGCCAAATAATATTCCTTGACGTGCTAAGGTGTATCTAGAGAGTGGGATAGGTTTAATAACTACCCTAACCCTAACGCGTACCCTAACCCTAACCCCTACCCTAACCCTAACACGTACCCTAATCCTAACCCGTACCCTAAACCGAGCCCTAACCCTAACACTAACCCTAACCCTAACCCTAACCCATACCCTACGCCGTACCCGAAGCCCTCCCCGAACCCGTACCCTAAGCCGTACCCTAAGCCGTACCCTAAGCCTAACCCTAACCCTAGGCTACCCTTGACTGCTTCTGCCTCCAATAGATTTCCTAAGCACTAGTGTTTTAAGGAACAGCTTAAAAAGAGAATCCTAATGTGATTTCTTTATAATGGGTGTGTTCCTTATCTTATCCTAGTGTCTAAACTCTTCTCCATGGCTGAACCGCCAAATAATATTCCTTGACGTGCTAAGGTGTATCTAGAGAGTGGGATAGGTTTAATAACTACCCTAACCCTAACGCGTACCCTAACCCTAACCCCTACCCTAACCCTAACACGTACCCTAATCCTAACCCGTACCCTAAACCGAGCCCTAACCCTAACACTAACCCTAACCCTAACCCTAACCCATACCCTACGCCGTACCCGAAGCCCTCACCGAACCCGTACCCTAAGCCGTACCCTAAGCCTAACCCTAAGCCTAACCCTAACCCTAGGCTACCCTTGACTGCTTCTGCCTCCAATAGATTTCCTAAGCACTAGTGTTTTAAGGAACAACTTAAAAAGAGAATCCTAATGTGATTTCTTTATAATGGGTGTGTTCCTTATCTTATCCTAGTGTCTAAACTCTTCTCCATGGCTGCACCTCCAAATAATATTCCTTTACGTGCTAAGGGGTATCTAGAGAGTGGGATAGGTTTAATAACTACCCTAACACTAACGCGTACCCTAACCCTAACCCCTACCCTAACCCTAACACGTACCCTAATCCTAACCAATACCCTAAACCGAGCCCTAACCCTAACACTAACCCTAACCCTAACCCTAACCCATACCCTACGCCGTACCCGAAGCCCTCCCCGAACCCGTACCCTAAGCCGTACCCTAAGCCGTACCCTAAGCCTAACCCTAACCCTAGGCTACCCTTGACTGCTTCTGCCTCCAATAGATTTCCTAAGCACTAGTGTTTTAAGGAACAGCTTAAAAAGAGAATCCTAATGTGATTTCTTTATAATGGGGGTGTTCCTTATCTTATCCTAGTGTCTAAACTCTTCTCCATGGCTGGACCTCCAAATAATATTCCTTTACGTGCTAAGGGGTATCTAGAGAGTGGGTTAGGTTTAATAACTACCCTAACACTAACGCGTACCCTAACCCTAAACCCTACCCTATCGCTAACTCGTACCCTAATCCTAACCCGTACCCTAAACCGAGCCCTAACCCTAACACTAACCCTAACCCTAACCCTAACCCATACCCTACGCCGTACCCGAAGCCCTCCCCGAACCCGTACCCTAAGCCGTACCCTAAGCCGTACCCTAAGCCTAACCCTAACCCTAGGCTACCCTTGACTGCTTCTGCCTCCAATAGATTTCCTAAGCACTAGTGTTTTAAGGAACAGCTTAAAAAGAGAATCCTAATGTGATTTCTTTATAATGGGTGTGTTCCTTATCTTATCCTAGTGTCTAAACTCTTCTCCATGGCTGAACCGCCAAATAATATTCCTTGACGTGCTAAGGTGTATCTAGAGAGTGGGATAGGTTTAATAACTACCCTAACCCTAACGCGTACCCTAACCCTAACCCCTACCCTAACCCTAACACGTACCCTAATCCTAACCCGTACCCTAAACCGAGCCCTAACCATAACACTAACCCTAACCCTAACCCTAACCCATACCCTACGCCGTACCCGAAGCCCTCACCGAACCCGTACCCTAAGCCGTACCCTAAGCCTAACCCTAAGCCTAACCCTAACCCTAGGCTACCCTTGACTGCTTCTGCCTCCAATAGATTTCCTAAGCACTAGTGTTTTAAGGAACAACTTAAAAAGAGAATCCTAATGTGATTTCTTTATAATGGGTGTGTTCCTTATCTTATCCTAGTGTCTAAACTCTTCTCCATGGCTGCACCTCCAAATAATATTCCTTTACGTGCTAAGGGGTATCTAGAGAGTGGGATAGGTTTAATAACTACCCTAACACTAACGCGTACCCTAACCCTAACCCCTACCCTAACCCTAACACGTACCCTAATCCTAACCAATACCCTAAACCGAGCCCTAACCCTAACACTAACCCTAACCCTAACCCTAACCCATACCCTACGCCGTACCCGAAGCCCTCCCCGAACCCGTACCCTAAGCTGTACCCTAAGCCGTACGCTAAGCCTAACCCTAACCCTAGGCTACCCTTGACTGCTTCTGCCTCCAATAGATTTCCTAAGCACTAGTGTTTTAAGGAACAGCTTAAAAAGAGAATCCTAATGTGATTTCTTTATAATGGGTGTGTTCCTTATCTTATCCTAGTGTCTAAACTCTTCTCCATGGCTGGACCCCGAAATAATATTCCTTTACGTGCTAAGGTGTATCTAGAGAGTGGGATAGGTTTACTAACTACCCTAACCCTAACGCGTACCCTAACCCTAACCCCTACCCTAACCCTAACACGTACCCTAATCCTAACCCGTACCCTAAACCGAACCCTAACCCTAACACTAACCCTAACACTAACCCTAAGCCATACCCTACGCCGTACCCGAATCCCTCCCCGAACCCGTACCCTAAGCCTAACCCTAAGCCTAACCCTAACCCTAGGCTACCCTTGACTGCTTCTGCCTCCAATAGATTTCCTAAGCACTAGTGTTTTAAGGAACAACTTAAAAAGAGAATCCTAATGTCATTTCTTTATAATGTGTGTGTTCCTTATCTTATCCTAGTGTCTAAACTCTTCTCCATGGCTGGACCTCCAAATAATATTCCTTTACGTGCTGAGGGGTATCTAGAGAGTGGGATAGGTTTAATAACTACCCTAACACTAACGCGTACCCTAACCCTAACGCCTACCCTAACACTAACTCGTACCCTAATCCTAAACAATACCCTAAACCGAGCCCTAACCCTAACACTAACCCTAACCCTAACCCTAACCCATACCCTACGCCGTACCCGAAGCCCTCCCCGAACCCGTACCCTAAGCCGTACCCTAAGCCGTACCCTAAGCCTAACCCTAACCCTAGGCTACCCTTGACTGCTTCTGCCTCCAATAGATTTCCTAAGCACTAGTGTTTTAAGGAACAGCTTAAAAAGAGAATCCTAATGTGATTTCTTTATAATGGGTGTGTTCCTTATCTTATCCTAGTGTCTAAACTCTTCTCCATGGCTGAACCGCCAAATAATATTCCTTGACGTGCTAAGGTGTATCTAGAGAGTGGGATAGGTTTAATAACTACCCTAACCCTAACGCGTACCCTAACCCTAACCCCTACCCTAACCCTAACACGTACCCTAATCCTAACCCGTACCCTAAACCGAGCCCTAACCCTAACACTAACCCTAACCCTAACCCTAACCCATACCCTACGCCGTACCCGAAGCCCTCACCGAACCCGTACCCTAAGCCGTACCCTAAGCCTAACCCTAAGCCTAACCCTAACCCTAGGCTACCCTTGACTGCTTCTGCCTCCAATAGATTTCCTAAGCACTAGTGTTTTAAGGAACAACTTAAAAAGAGAATCCTAATGTGATTTCTTTATAATGGGTGTGTTCCTTATCTTATCCTAGTGTCTAAACTCTTCTCCATGGCTGCACCTCCAAATAATATTCCTTTACGTGCTAAGGGGTATCTAGAGAGTGGGATAGGTTTAATAACTACCCTAACACTAACGCGTACCCTAACCCTAACCCCTACCCTAACCCTAACACGTACCCTAATCCTAACCAATACCCTAAACCGAGCCCTAACCCTAACACTAACCCTAACCCTAACCCTAACCCATACCCTACGCCGTACCCGAAGCCCTCCCCGAACCCGTACCCTAAGCCGTACCCTAAGCCGTACCCTAAGCCTAACCCTAACCCTAGGCTACCCTTGACTGCTTCTGCCTCCAATAGATTTCCTAAGCACTAGTGTTTTAAGGAACAGCTTAAAAAGAGAATCCTAATGTGATTTCTTTATAATGGGTGTGTTCCTTATCTTATCCTAGTGTCTAAACTCTTCTCCATGGCTGGACCTCCAAATAATATTCCTTTACGTGCTAAGGGGTATCTAGAGAGTGGGTTAGGTTTAATAACTACCCTAACACTAACGCGTACCCTAACCCTAAACCCTACCCTATCGCTAACTCGTACCCTAATCCTAACCCGTACCCTAAACCGAGCCCTAACCCTAACACTAACCCTAACCCTAACCCTAACCCATACCCTACGCCGTACCCGAAGCCCTCCCCGAACCCGTACCCTAAGCCGTACCCTAAGCCGTACCCTAAGCCTAACCCTAACCCTAGGCTACCCTTGACTGCTTCTGCCTCCAATAGATTTCCTAAGCACTAGTGTTTTAAGGAACAGCTTATAAAGAGAATCCTAATGTGATTTCTTTATAATGGGTGTGTTCCTTATCTTATCCTAGTGTCTAAACTCTTCTCCATGGCTGAACCGCCAAATAATATTCCTTGACGTGCTAAGGTGTATCTAGAGAGTGGGATAGGTTTAATAACTACCCTAACCCTAACGCGTACCCTAACCCTAACCCCTACCCTAACCCTAACACGTACCCTAATCCTAACCCGTACCCTAAACCGAGCCCTAACCCTAACACTAACCCTAACCCTAACCCTAACCCATACCCTACGCCGTACCCGAAGCCCTCACCGAACCCGTACCCTAAGCCGGACCCTAAGCCTAACCCTAAGCCTAACCCTAACCCTAGGCTACCCTTGACTGCTTCTGCCTCCAATAGATTTCCTAAGCACTAGTGTTTTAAGGAACAACTTAAAAAGAGAATCCTAATGTGATTTCTTTATAATGGGTGTGTTCCTTATCTTATCCTAGTGTCTAAACTCTTCTCCATGGCTGCACCTCCAAATAATATTCCTTTACGTGCTAAGGGGTATCTAGAGAGTGGGATAGGTTTAATAACTACCCTAACACTAACGCGTACCCTAACCCTAACCCCTACCCTAACCCTAACACGTACCCTAATCCTAACCAATACCCTAAACCGAGCCCTAACCCTAACACTAACCCTAACCCTAACCCTAACCCATACCCTACGCCGTACCCGAAGCCCTCCCCGAACCCGTACCCTAAGCCGTACCCTAAGCCGTACCCTAAGCCTAACCCTAACCCTAGGCTACCCTTGACTGCTTCTGCCTCCAATAGATTTCCTAAGCACTAGTGTTTTAAGGAACAGCTTAAAAAGAGAATCCTAATGTGATTTCTTTATAATGTGTGTGTTCCTTATCTTATCCTAGTGTCTAAACTCTTCTCCATGGCTGGACCTCCAAATAATATTCCTTTACGTGCTGAGGGGTATCTAGAGAGTGGGATAGGTTTAATAACTACCCTAACACTAACACGAACCCTAACCCTAACGCCTACCCTAACACTAACTCGTACCCTAATCCTAAACAATACCCTAAACCGAGCCCTAACCCTAACACTAACCCTAACCCTAACCCTAACCCATACCCTACGCCGTACCCGAAGCCCTCCCCGAACCCGTACCCTAAGCCGTACCCTAAGCCGTACCCTAAGCCTAACCCTAACCCTAGGCTACCCTTGACTGCTTCTGCCTCCAATAGATTTCCTAAGCACTAGTGTTTTAAGGAACAGCTTAAAAAGAGAATCCTAATGTGATTTCTTTATAATGGGTGTGTTCCTTATCTTATCCTAGTGTCTAAACTCTTCTCCATGGCTGAACCGCCAAATAATATTCCTTGACGTGCTAAGGTGTATCTAGAGAGTGGGATAGGTTTACTAACTACCCTAACCCTAACGCGTACCCTAACCCTAACCCCTACCCTAACCCTAACACGTACCCTAATCCTAACCCGTACCCTAAACCGAGCCCTAACCCTAACACTAACCCTAACCCTAACCCTAACCCATACCCTACGCCGTACCCGAAGCCCTCACCGAACCCGTACCCTAAGCCGTACCCTAAGCCTAACCCTAAGCCTAACCCTAACCCTAGGCTACCCTTGACTGCTTCTGCCTCCAATAGATTTCCTAAGCACTAGTGTTTTAAGGAACAACTTAAAAAGAGAATCCTAATGTGATTTCTTTATAATGGGTGTGTTCCTTATCTTATCCTAGTGTCTAAACTCTTCTCCATGGCTGCACCTCCAAATAATATTCCTTTACGTGCTAAGGGGTATCTAGAGAGTGGGATAGGTTTAATAACTACCCTAACACTAACGCGTACCCTAACCCTAACCCCTACCCTAACCCTAACACGTACCCTAATCCTAACCAATACCCTAAACCGAGCCCTAACCCTAACACTAACCCTAACCCTAACCCTAACCCATACCCTACGCCGTACCCGAAGCCCTCCCCGAACCCGTACCCTAAGCCGTACCCTAAGCCGTACCCTAAGCCTAACCCTAACCCTAGGCTACCCTTGACTGCTTCTGCCTCCAATAGATTTCCTAAGCACTAGTGTTTTAAGGAACAGCTTAAAAAGAGAATCCTAATGTGATTTCTTTATAATGGGGGTGTTCCTTATCTTATCCTAGTGTCTAAACTCTTCTCCATGGCTGGACCTCCAAATAATATTCCTTTACGTGCTAAGGGGTATCTAGAGAGTGGGTTAGGTTTAATAACTACCCTAACACTAACGCGTACCCTAACCCTAAACCCTACCCTATCGCTAACTCGTACCCTAATCCTAACCCGTACCCTAAACCGAGCCCTAACCCTAACACTAACCCTAACCCTAACCCTAACCCATACCCTACGCCGTACCCGAAGCCCTCCCCGAACCCGTACCCTAAGCCGTACCCTAAGCCGTACCCTAAGCCTAACCCTAACCCTAGGCTACCCTTGACTGCTTCTGCCTCCAATAGATTTCCTAAGCACTAGTGTTTTAAGGAACAGCTTAAAAAGAGAATCCTAATGTGATTTCTTTATAATGGGTGTGTTCCTTATCTTATCCTAGTGTCTAAACTCTTCTCCATGGCTGAACCGCCAAATAATATTCCTTGACGTGCTAAGGTGTATCTAGAGAGTGGGATAGGTTTAATAACTACCCTAACCCTAACGCGTACCCTAACCCTAACCCCTACCCTAACCCTAACACGTACCCTAATCCTAACCCGTACCCTAAACCGAGCCCTAACCCTAACACTAACCCTAACCCTAACCCTAACCCATACCCTACGCCGTACCCGAAGCCCTCACCGAACCCGTACCCTAAGCCGTACCCTAAGCCTAACCCTAAGCCTAACCCTAACCCTAGGCTACCCTTGACTGCTTCTGCCTCCAATAGATTTCCTAAGCACTAGTGTTTTAAGGAACAACTTAAAAAGAGAATCCTAATGTGATTTCTTTATAATGGGTGTGTTCCTTATCTTATCCTAGTGTCTAAACTCTTCTCCATGGCTGCACCTCCAAATAATATTCCTTTACGTGCTAAGGGGTATCTAGAGAGTGGGATAGGTTTAATAACTACCCTAACACTAACGCGTACCCTAACCCTAACCCCTACCCTAACCCTAACACGTACCCTAATCCTAACCAATACCCTAAACCGAGCCCTAACCCTAACACTAACCCTAACCCTAACCCTAACCCATACCCTACGCCGTACCCGAAGCCCTCCCCGAACCCGTACCCTAAGCCGTACCCTAAGCCGTACGCTAAGCCTAACCCTAACCCTAGGCTACCCTTGACTGCTTCTGCCTCCAATAGATTTCCTAAGCACTAGTGTTTTAAGGAACAGCTTAAAAAGAGAATCCTAATGTGATTTCTTTATAATGGGTGTGTTCCTTATCTTATCCTAGTGTCTAAACTCTTCTCCATGGCTGGACCCCGAAATAATATTCCTTTACGTGCTAAGGTGTATCTAGAGAGTGGGATAGGTTTACTAACTACCCTAACCCTAACGCGTACCCTAACCCTAACCCCTACCCTAACCCTAACACGTACCCTAATCCTAACCCGTACCCTAAACCGAACCCTAACCCTAACACTAACCCTAACACTAACCCTAAGCCATACCCTACGCCGTACCCGAATCCCTCCCCGAACCCGTACCCTAAGCCTAACCCTAAGCCTAACCCTAACCCTAGGCTACCCTTGACTGCTTCTGCCTCCAATAGATTTCCTAAGCACTAGTGTTTTAAGGAACAACTTAAAAAGAGAATCCTAATGTGATTTCTTTATAATGGGTGTGTTCCTTATCTTATCCTAGTGTCTAAACTCTTCTCCATGGCTGGACCTCCAAATAATATTCCTTTACGTGCTAAGGGGTATCTAGAGAGTGGGTTAGGTTTAATAACTACCCTAACACTAACGCGTACCCTAACCCTAAACCCTACCCTATCGCTAACTCGTACCCTAATCCTAACCCGTACCCTAAACCGAGCCCTAACCCTAACACTAACCCTAACCCTAACCCTAACCCATACCCTACGCCGTACCCGAAGCCCTCCCCGAACCCGTACCCTAAGCCGTACCCTAAGCCGTACCCTAAGCCTAACCCTAACCCTAGGCTACCCTTGACTGCTTCTGCCTCCAATAGATTTCCTAAGCACTAGTGTTTTAAGGAACAGCTTATAAAGAGAATCCTAATGTGATTTCTTTATAATGGGTGTGTTCCTTATCTTATCCTAGTGTCTAAACTCTTCTCCATGGCTGAACCGCCAAATAATATTCCTTGACGTGCTAAGGTGTATCTAGAGAGTGGGATAGGTTTAATAACTACCCTAACCCTAACGCGTACCCTAACCCTAACCCCTACCCTAACCCTAACACGTACCCTAATCCTAACCCGTACCCTAAACCGAGCCCTAACCCTAACACTAACCCTAACCCTAACCCTAACCCATACCCTACGCCGTACCCGAAGCCCTCACCGAACCCGTACCCTAAGCCGGACCCTAAGCCTAACCCTAAGCCTAACCCTAACCCTAGGCTACCCTTGACTGCTTCTGCCTCCAATAGATTTCCTAAGCACTAGTGTTTTAAGGAACAACTTAAAAAGAGAATCCTAATGTGATTTCTTTATAATGGGTGTGTTCCTTATCTTATCCTAGTGTCTAAACTCTTCTCCATGGCTGCACCTCCAAATAATATTCCTTTACGTGCTAAGGGGTATCTAGAGAGTGGGATAGGTTTAATAACTACCCTAACACTAACGCGTACCCTAACCCTAACCCCTACCCTAACCCTAACACGTACCCTAATCCTAACCAATACCCTAAACCGAGCCCTAACCCTAACACTAACCCTAACCCTAACCCTAACCCATACCCTACGCCGTACCCGAAGCCCTCCCCGAACCCGTACCCTAAGCCGTACCCTAAGCCGTACCCTAAGCCTAACCCTAACCCTAGGCTACCCTTGACTGCTTCTGCCTCCAATAGATTTCCTAAGCACTAGTGTTTTAAGGAACAGCTTAAAAAGAGAATCCTAATGTGATTTCTTTATAATGTGTGTGTTCCTTATCTTATCCTAGTGTCTAAACTCTTCTCCATGGCTGGACCTCCAAATAATATTCCTTTACGTGCTGAGGGGTATCTAGAGAGTGGGATAGGTTTAATAACTACCCTAACACTAACACGAACCCTAACCCTAACGCCTACCCTAACACTAACTCGTACCCTAATCCTAAACAATACCCTAAACCGAGCCCTAACCCTAACACTAACCCTAACCCTAACCCTAACCCATACCCTACGCCGTACCCGAAGCCCTCCCCGAACCCGTACCCTAAGCCGTACCCTAAGCCGTACCCTAAGCCTAACCCTAACCCTAGGCTACCCTTGACTGCTTCTGCCTCCAATAGATTTCCTAAGCACTAGTGTTTTAAGGAACAGCTTAAAAAGAGAATCCTAATGTGATTTCTTTATAATGGGTGTGTTCCTTATCTTATCCTAGTGTCTAAACTCTTCTCCATGGCTGAACCGCCAAATAATATTCCTTGACGTGCTAAGGTGTATCTAGAGAGTGGGATAGGTTTACTAACTACCCTAACCCTAACGCGTACCCTAACCCTAACCCCTACCCTAACCCTAACACGTACCCTAATCCTAACCCGTACCCTAAACCGAGCCCTAACCCTAACACTAACCCTAACCCTAACCCTAACCCATACCCTACGCCGTACCCGAAGCCCTCACCGAACCCGTACCCTAAGCCGTACCCTAAGCCTAACCCTAAGCCTAACCCTAACCCTAGGCTACCCTTGACTGCTTCTGCCTCCAATAGATTTCCTAAGCACTAGTGTTTTAAGGAACAACTTAAAAAGAGAATCCTAATGTGATTTCTTTATAATGGGTGTGTTCCTTATCTTATCCTAGTGTCTAAACTCTTCTCCATGGCTGCACCTCCAAATAATATTCCTTTACGTGCTAAGGGGTATCTAGAGAGTGGGATAGGTTTAATAACTACCCTAACACTAACGCGTACCCTAACCCTAACCCCTACCCTAACCCTAACACGTACCCTAATCCTAACCAATACCCTAAACCGAGCCCTAACCCTAACACTAACCCTAACCCTAACCCTAACCCATACCCTACGCCGTACCCGAAGCCCTCCCCGAACCCGTACCCTAAGCCGTACCCTAAGCCGTACCCTAAGCCTAACCCTAACCCTAGGCTACCCTTGACTGCTTCTGCCTCCAATAGATTTCCTAAGCACTAGTGTTTTAAGGAACAGCTTAAAAAGAGAATCCTAATGTGATTTCTTTATAATGGGGGTGTTCCTTATCTTATCCTAGTGTCTAAACTCTTCTCCATGGCTGGACCTCCAAATAATATTCCTTTACGTGCTAAGGGGTATCTAGAGAGTGGGTTAGGTTTAATAACTACCCTAACACTAACGCGTACCCTAACCCTAAACCCTACCCTATCGCTAACTCGTACCCTAATCCTAACCCGTACCCTAAACCGAGCCCTAACCCTAACACTAACCCTAACCCTAACCCTAACCCATACCCTACGCCGTACCCGAAGCCCTCCCCGAACCCGTACCCTAAGCCGTACCCTAAGCCGTACCCTAAGCCTAACCCTAACCCTAGGCTACCCTTGACTGCTTCTGCCTCCAATAGATTTCCTAAGCACTAGTGTTTTAAGGAACAGCTTAAAAAGAGAATCCTAATGTGATTTCTTTATAATGGGTGTGTTCCTTATCTTATCCTAGTGTCTAAACTCTTCTCCATGGCTGAACCGCCAAATAATATTCCTTGACGTGCTAAGGTGTATCTAGAGAGTGGGATAGGTTTAATAACTACCCTAACCCTAACGCGTACCCTAACCCTAACCCCTACCCTAACCCTAACACGTACCCTAATCCTAACCCGTACCCTAAACCGAGCCCTAACCCTAACACTAACCCTAACCCTAACCCTAACCCATACCCTACGCCGTACCCGAAGCCCTCACCGAACCCGTACCCTAAGCCGTACCCTAAGCCTAACCCTAAGCCTAACCCTAACCCTAGGCTACCCTTGACTGCTTCTGCCTCCAATAGATTTCCTAAGCACTAGTGTTTTAAGGAACAACTTAAAAAGAGAATCCTAATGTGATTTCTTTATAATGGGTGTGTTCCTTATCTTATCCTAGTGTCTAAACTCTTCTCCATGGCTGCACCTCCAAATAATATTCCTTTACGTGCTAAGGGGTATCTAGAGAGTGGGATAGGTTTAATAACTACCCTAACACTAACGCGTACCCTAACCCTAACCCCTACCCTAACCCTAACACGTACCCTAATCCTAACCAATACCCTAAACCGAGCCCTAACCCTAACACTAACCCTAACCCTAACCCTAACCCATACCCTACGCCGTACCCGAAGCCCTCCCCGAACCCGTACCCTAAGCCGTACCCTAAGCCGTACCCTAAGCCTAACCCTAACCCTAGGCTACCCTTGACTGCTTCTGCCTCCAATAGATTTCCTAAGCACTAGTGTTTTAAGGAACAGCTTAAAAAGAGAATCCTAATGTGATTTCTTTATAATGGGTGTGTTCCTTATCTTATCCTAGTGTCTAAACTCTTCTCCATGGCTGGACCTCCAAATAATATTCCTTTACGTGCTAAGGGGTATCTAGAGAGTGGGTTAGGTTTAATAACTACCCTAACACTAACGCGTACCCTAACCCTAAACCCTACCCTATCGCTAACTCGTACCCTAATCCTAACCCGTACCCTAAACCGAGCCCTAACCCTAACACTAACCCTAACCCTAACCCTAACCCATACCCTACGCCGTACCCGAAGCCCTCCCCGAACCCGTACCCTAAGCCGTACCCTAAGCCGTACCCTAAGCCTAACCCTAACCCTAGGCTACCCTTGACTGCTTCTGCCTCCAATAGATTTCCTAAGCACTAGTGTTTTAAGGAACAGCTTATAAAGAGAATCCTAATGTGATTTCTTTATAATGGGTGTGTTCCTTATCTTATCCTAGTGTCTAAACTCTTCTCCATGGCTGAACCGCCAAATAATATTCCTTGACGTGCTAAGGTGTATCTAGAGAGTGGGATAGGTTTAATAACTACCCTAACCCTAACGCGTACCCTAACCCTAACCCCTACCCTAACCCTAACACGTACCCTAATCCTAACCCGTACCCTAAACCGAGCCCTAACCCTAACACTAACCCTAACCCTAACCCTAACCCATACCCTACGCCGTACCCGAAGCCCTCACCGAACCCGTACCCTAAGCCGGACCCTAAGCCTAACCCTAAGCCTAACCCTAACCCTAGGCTACCCTTGACTGCTTCTGCCTCCAATAGATTTCCTAAGCACTAGTGTTTTAAGGAACAATTTAAAAAGAGAATCCTAATGTGATTTCTTTATAATGGGTGTGTTCCTTATCTTATCCTAGTGTCTAAACTCTTCTCCATGGCTGCACCTCCAAATAATATTCCTTTACGTGCTAAGGGGTATCTACAGAGTGGGATAGGTTTAATAACTACCCTGACACTAACGCGTACCCTAACCCTAACCCCTACCCTAACCCTAACACGTACCCTAATCCTAACCAATACCCTAAACCGAGCCCTAACCCTAACACTAACCCTAACCCTAACCCTAACCCATACCCTACGCCGTACCCGAAGCCCTCACCGAACCCGTACCCTAAGCCGTACCCTAAGCCGTACGCTAAGCCTAACCCTAACCCTAGGCTACCCTTGACTGCTTCTGCCTCCAATAGATTTCCTAAGCACTAGTGTTTTAAGGAACAGCTTAAAAAGAGAATCCTAATGTGATTTCTTTATAATGGGTGTGTTCCTTATCTTATCCTAGTGTCTAAACTCTTCTCCATGGCTGGACCCCGAAATAATATTCCTTTACGTGCTAAGGTGTATCTAGAGAGTGGGATAGGTTTACTAACTACCCTAACCCTAACGCGTACCCTAACCCTAACCCCTACCCTAACCCTAACACGTACCCTAATCCTAAACCGTACCCTAAACCGAACCCTAACCCTAACACTAACCCTAACACTAACCCTAAGCCATACCCTACGCCATACCCGAATCCCTCCCCGAACCCGTACCCTAAGCCTAACCCTAAGCCTAACCCTAACCCTAGGCTACCCTTGACTGCTTCTGCCTCCAATAGATTTCCTAAGCACTAGTGTTTTAAGGAACAACTTAAAAAGAGAATCCTAATGTCATTTCTTTATAATGTGTGTGTTCCTTATCTTATCCTAGTGTCTAAACTCTTCTCCATGGCTGGACCTCCAAATAATATTCCTTTACGTGCTGAGGGGTATCTAGAGAGTGGGATAGGTTTAATAACTACCCTAACACTAACGCGTACCCTAACCCTAACGCCTACCCTAACACTAACTCGTACCCTAATCCTAAACAATACCCTAAACCGAGCCCTAACCCTAACACTAACCCTAACCCTAACCCTAACCCATACCCTACGCCGTACCCGAAGCCCTCCCCGAACCCGTACCCTAAGCCGTACCCTAAGCCGTACCCTAAGCCTAACCCTAACCCTAGGCTACCCTTGACTGCTTCTGCCTCCAATAGATTTCCTAAGCACTAGTGTTTTAAGGAACAGCTTAAAAAGAGAATCCTAATGTGATTTCTTTATAATGGGTGTGTTCCTTATCTTATCCTAGTGTCTAAACTCTTCTCCATGGCTGAACCGCCAAATAATATTCCTTGACGTGCTAAGGTGTATCTAGAGAGTGGGATAGGTTTAATAACTACCCTAACCCTAACGCGTACCCTAACCCTAACCCCTACCCTAACCCTAACACGTACCCTAATCCTAACCCGTACCCTAAACCGAGCCCTAACCCTAACACTAACCCTAACCCTAACCCTAACCCATACCCTACGCCGTACCCGAAGCCCTCACCGAACCCGTACCCTAAGCCGTACCCTAAGCCTAACCCTAAGCCTAACCCTAACCCTAGGCTACCCTTGACTGCTTCTGCCTCCAATAGATTTCCTAAGCACTAGTGTTTTAAGGAACAACTTAAAAAGAGAATCCTAATGTGATTTCTTTATAATGGGTGTGTTCCTTATCTTATCCTAGTGTCTAAACTCTTCTCCATGGCTGCACCTCCAAATAATATTCCTTTACGTGCTAAGGGGTATCTAGAGAGTGGGATAGGTTTAATAACTACCCTAACACTAACGCGTACCCTAACCCTAACCCCTACCCTAACCCTAACACGTACCCTAATCCTAACCAATACCCTAAACCGAGCCCTAACCCTAACACTAACCCTAACCCTAACCCTAACCCATACCCTACGCCGTACCCGAAGCCCTCCCCGAACCCGTACCCTAAGCCGTACCCTAAGCCGTACCCTAAGCCTAACCCTAACCCTAGGCTACCCTTGACTGCTTCTGCCTCCAATAGATTTCCTAAGCACTAGTGTTTTAAGGAACAGCTTAAAAAGAGAATCCTAATGTGATTTCTTTATAATGGGTGTGTTCCTTATCTTATCCTAGTGTCTAAACTCTTCTCCATGGCTGGACCTCCAAATAATATTCCTTTACGTGCTAAGGGGTATCTAGAGAGTGGGTTAGGTTTAATAACTACCCTAACACTAACGCGTACCCTAACCCTAAACCCTACCCTATCGCTAACTCGTACCCTAATCCTAACCCGTACCCTAAACCGAGCCCTAACCCTAACACTAACCCTAACCCTAACCCTAACCCATACCCTACGCCGTACCCGAAGCCCTCCCCGAACCCGTACCCTAAGCCGTACCCTAAGCCGTACCCTAAGCCTAACCCTAACCCTAGGCTACCCTTGACTGCTTCTGCCTCCAATAGATTTCCTAAGCACTAGTGTTTTAAGGAACAACTTAAAAAGAGAATCCTAATGTGATTTCTTTATAATGGGTGTGTTCCTTATCTTATCCTAGTGTCTAAACTCTTCTCCATGGCTGCACCTCCAAATAATATTCCTTTACGTGCTAAGGGGTATCTAGAGAGTGGGATAGGTTTAATAACTACCCTAACACTAACGCGTACCCTAACCCTAACCCCTACCCTAACCCTAACACGTACCCTAATCCTAACCAATACCCTAAACCGAGCCCTAACCCTAACACTAACCCTAACCCTAACCCTAACCCATACCCTACGCCGTACCCGAAGCCCTCCCCGAACCCGTACCCTAAGCCGTACCCTAAGCCGTACGCTAAGCCTAACCCTAACCCTAGGCTACCCTTGACTGCTTCTGCCTCCAATAGATTTCCTAAGCACTAGTGTTTTAAGGAACAGCTTAAAAAGAGAATCCTAATGTGATTTCTTTATAATGGGTGTGTTCCTTATCTTATCCTAGTGTCTAAACTCTTCTCCATGGCTGGACCCCGAAATAATATTCCTTTACGTGCTAAGGTGTATCTAGAGAGTGGGATAGGTTTACTAACTACCCTAACCCTAACGCGTACCCTAACCCTAACCCCTACCCTAACCCTAACACGTACCCTAATCCTAACCCGTACCCTAAACCGAACCCTAACCCTAACACTAACCCTAACACTAACCCTAAGCCATACCCTACGCCGTACCCGAATCCCTCACCGAACCCGTACCCTAAACCGTACCCTAAGCCTAACCCTAAGCCTAACCCTAACCCTAGGCTACCCTTGACTGCTTCTGCCTCCAATAGATTTCCTAAGCACTAGTGTTTTAAGGAACAACTTAAAAAGAGAATCCTAATGTCATTTCTTTATAATGTGTGTGTTCCTTATCTTATCCTAGTGTCTAAACTCTTCTCCATGGCTGGACCTCCAAATAATATTCCTTTACGTGCTGAGGGGTATCTAGAGAGTGGGATAGGTTTAATAACTACCCTAACACTAACGCGTACCCTAACCCTAACCCCTACCCTAACACTAACTCGTACCCTATTCCTAAACAATACCCTAAACCGAGCCCTAACCCTAACACTAACCCTAACCCTAACCCTAACCCATACCCTACGCCGTACCCGAAGCCCTCCCCGAACCCGTACCCTAAGCCGTACCCTAAGCCTAACCCTAACCCTAGGCTACCCTTGACTGCTTCTGCCTCCAATAGATTTCCTAAGCACTAGTGTTTTAAGGAACAGCTTAAAAAGAGAATCCTAATGTGATTTCTTTATAATGGGTGTGTTCCTTATCTTATCCTAGTGTCTAAACTCTTCTCCATGGCTGGACCCCGAAATAATATTCCTTTACGTGCTAAGGTGTATCTAGAGAGTGGGATAGGTTTAATAACTACCCTAACCCTAATGCGTACCCTAACCCTAACCCCTACCCTAACCCTAACACGTACCCTAATCCTAACCCGTACCCTAAACCGAACCCTAACCCTAACACTAACCCTAACACTAACCCTAAGCCATACCCTACGCCGTAC
This sequence comes from Balaenoptera physalus, assembly GCF_965194825.1. Lineage (NCBI taxonomy): Eukaryota > Metazoa > Chordata > Mammalia > Artiodactyla > Balaenopteridae > Balaenoptera > Balaenoptera physalus. The sequence continues at coordinate 127,702 of NW_028125165.1, forward strand.
CCGAATCCCTCCCCGAACCCGTACCCTAAGCCTAACCCTAAGCCTAACCCTACCCCTAGGCTACCCTTGACTGCTTCTGCCTCCAATAGATTTCCTAAGCACTAGTGTTTTTAGGAACAACTTAAAAAGAGAATCCTATTGTCATTTCTTTATAATGTGTGTGTTCCTTATCTTATCCTAGTGTCTAAACTCTTCTCCATGGCTGGACCTCCAAATAATATTCCTTTACGTGCTGAGGGGTATCTAGAGAGTGGGATAGGTTTAATAACTACCCTAACACTAACGCGTACCCTAACCCTAACCCCTACCCTAACCCTAACACGTACCCTAATCCTAACCAATACCCTAAACCGAGCCCTAACCCTAACACTAACCCTAACCCTAACCCTAACCCATACCCTACGCCGTACCCGAAGCCCTCCCCGAACCCGTACCCTAAGCCGTACCCTAAGCCGTACCCTAAGCCTAACCCTAAACCTAGGCTACCCTTGACTGCTTCTGCCTCCAATAGATTTCCTAAGCACTAGTGTTTTAAGGAACAGCTTAAAAAGAGAATCCTAATGTGATTTCTTTATAATGGGTGTGTTCCTTATCTTATCCTAGTGTCTAAACTCTTCTCCATGGCTGGACCTCCAAATAATATTCCTTTACGTGCTAAGGGGTATCTAGAGAGTGGGTTAGGTTTAATAACTACCCTAACACTAACGCGTACCATAACCCTAAACCCTACCCTATCGCTAACTCGTACCCTAATCCTAACCCGTACCCTAAACCGAGCCCTAACCCTAACACTAACCCTAACCCTAACCCTAACCCATACCCTACGCCGTACCCGAAGCCCTCCCCGAACCCGTACCCTAAGCCGTACCCTAAGCCGTACCCTAAGCCTAACCCTAACCCTAGGCTACCCTTGACTGCTTCTGCCTCCAATAGATTTCCTAAGCACTAGTGTTTTAAGGAACAGCTTAAAAAGAGAATCCTAATGTGATTTCTTTATAATGGGTGTGTTCCTTATCTTATCCTAGTGTCTAAACTCTTCTCCATGGCTGAACCGCCAAATAATATTCCTTGACGTGCTAAGGTGTATCTAGAGAGTGGGATAGGTTTAATAACTACCCTAACCCTAACGCGTACCCTAACCCTAACCCCTACCCTAACCCTAACACGTACCCTAATCCTAACCCGTACCCTAAACCGAGCCCTAACCCTAACACTAACCCTAACCCATACCCTACGCCGTACCCGAAGCCCTCACCGAACCCGTACCCTAAGCCGTACCCTAAGCCTAACCCTAAGCCTAACCCTAACCCTAGGCTACCCTTGACTGCTTCTGCCTCCAATAGATTTCCTAAGCACTAGTGTTTTAAGGAACAACTTAAAAAGAGAATCCTAATGTGATTTCTTTATAATGGGTGTGTTCCTTATCTTATCCTAGTGTCTAAACTCTTCTCCATGGCTGCACCTACAAATAATATTCCTTTACGTGCTAAGGGGTATCTAGAGAGTGGGATAGGTTTAATAACTACCCTAACACTAACGCGTACCCTAACCCTAACCCCTACCCTAACCCTAACACGTACCCTAATCCTAACCAATACCCTAAACCGAGCCCTAACCCTAACACTAACCCTAACCCTAACCCTAACCCATACCCTACGCCGTACCCGAAGCCCTCCCCGAACCCGTACCCTAAGCCGTACCCTAAGCCGTACGCTAAGCCTAACCCTAACCCTAGGCTACCCTTGACTGCTTCTGCCTCCAATAGATTTCCTAAGCACTAGTGTTTTAAGGAACAGCTTAAAAAGAGAATCCTAATGTGATTTCTTTATAATGGGTGTGTTCCTTATCTTATCCTAGTGTCTAAACTCTTCTCCATGGCTGGACCCCGAAATAATATTCCTTTACGTGCTAAGGTGTATCTAGAGAATGGGATAGGTTTACTAACTACCCTAACCCTAACGCGTACCCTAACCCTAACCCCTACCCTAACCCTAACACGTACCCTAATCCTAACCCGTACCCTAAACCGAACCCTAACCCTAACACTAACCCTAACACTAACCCTAAGCCATACCCTACGCCGTACCCGAATCCCTCCCCGAACCCGTACCCTAAACCGTACCCTAAGCCTAACCCTAAGCCTAACCCTAACCCTAGGCTACCCTTGACTGCTTCTGCCTCCAATAGATTTCCTAAGCACTAGTGTTTTAAGGAACAACTTAAAAAGAGAATCCTAATGTCATTTCTTTATAATGTGTGTGTTCCTTATCTTATCCTAGTGTCTAAACTCTTCTCCATGGCTGGACCTCCAAATAATATTCCTTTACGTGCTGAGGGGTATCTAGAGAGTGGGATAGGTTTAATAACTACCCTAACACTAACGCGTACCCTAACCCTAACCCCTACCCTAACACTAACTCGTACCCTAATCCTAAACAATACCCTAAACCGAGCCCTAACCCTAACCCTAACCCTAACCCTAACCCTAACCCATACCCTACGCCGTACCCGAAGCCCTCCCCGAACCCGTACCCTAAGCCGTACCCTAAGCCGTACCCTAAGCCTAACCCTAACCCTAGGCTACCCTTGACTGCTTCTGCCTCCAATAGATTTCCTAAGCACTAGTGTTTTAAGGAACAGCTTAAAAAGAGAATCCTAATGTGATTTCTTTATAATGGGTGTGTTCCTTATGTTATCCTAGTGTCTAAACTCTTCTCCATGGCTGGACCCCGAAATAATATTCCTTTACGTGCTAAGGTGTATCTAGAGAGTGGGATAGGTTTACTAACTACCCTAACCCTAATGCGTACCCTAACCCTAACCCCTACCCTAACCCTAACACGTACCCTAATCCTAACCCGTACCCTAAACCGAACCCTAACCCTAACACTAACCCTAACACTAACCCTAAGCCATACCCTACGCCGTACCCGAATCCCTCACCGTACCCGTACCCTAAGCCGTACGCTAAGCCTAACCCTAAGCCTAACCCTACCCCTAGGCTACCCTTGACTGCTTCTGCCTCCAATAGATTTCCTAAGCACTAGTGTTTTAAGGAACAACTTAAAAAGAGAATCCTAATGTCATTTCTTTATAATGTGTGTGTTCCTTATCTTATCCTAGTGTCTAAACTCTTCTCCATGGCTGGACCTCCAAATAATATTCCTTTACGTGCTGAGGGGTATCTAGAGAGTGGGATAGGTTTAATAACTACCCTAACACTAACACGTACCCTAACCCTAACGCCTACCCTAACACTAACTCGTACCCTAATCCTAAACAATAACCTAAACCGAGCCCTAACCATAACACTAACCCTAACCCTAACCCTAACCCATACCCTACGCCGTACCCGAAGCCCTCCCCGAACCCGTACCCTAAGCCGTACCCTAAGCCGTACCCTAAGCCTAACCCTAACCCTAGGCTACCCTTGACTGCTTCTGCCTCCAATAGATTTCCTAAGCACTAGTGTTTTAAGGAACAGCTTAAAAAGAGAATCCTAATGTGATTTCTTTATAATGGGTGTGTTCCTTATCTTATCCTAGTGTCTAAACTCTTCTCCATGGCTGGACCTCCAAATAATATTCCTTTACGTGCTAAGGGGTATCTAGAGCGTGGGTTAGGTTTAATAACTACCCTAACACTAACGCGTACCCTAACCCTAAACCCTACCCTATCGCTAACTCGTACCCTAATCCTAACCCGTACCCTAAACCGAGCCCTAACCCTAACACTAACCCTAACCCTAACCCTAACCCATACCCTACGCCGTACCCGAAGCCCTCCCCGAACCCGTACCCTAAGCCGTACCCTAAGCCGTACCCTAAGCCTAACCCTAACCCTAGGCTACCCTTGACTGCTTCTGCCTCCAATAGATTTCCTAAGCACTAGTGTTTTAAGGAACAGCTTAAAAAGAGAATCCTAATGTGATTTCTCTATAATGGGTGTGTTCCTTATCTTATCCTAGTGTCTAAACTCTTCTCCATGGCTGAACCGCCAAATAATATTCCTTGACGTGCTAAGGTGTATCTAGAGAGTGGGATAGGTTTAATAACTACCCTAACCCTAACGCGTACCCTAACCCTAACCCCTACCCTAACCCTAACACGTACCCTAATCCTAACCCGTACCCTAAACCGAGCCCTAACCCTAACACTAACCCTAACCCTAACCCTAACCCATACCCTACGCCGTACCCGAAGCCCTCACCGAACCCGTACCCTAAGCCGTACCCTAAGCCTAACCCTAAGCCTAACCCTAACCCTAGGCTACCCTTGACTGCTTCTGCCTCCAATAGATTTCCTAAGCACTAGTGTTTTAAGGAACAACTTAAAAAGAGAATCCTAATGTGATTTCTTTATAATGGGTGTGTTCCTTATCTTATCCTAGTGTCTAAACTCTTCTCCATGGCTGCACCTCCAAATAATATTCCTTTACGTGCTAAGGGGTATCTAGAGAGTGGGATAGGTTTAATAACTACCCTAACACTAACGCGTACCCTAACCCTAACCCCTACCCTAACCCTAACACGTACCCTAATCCTAACCAATACCCTAAACCGAGCCCTAACCCTAACACTAACCCTAACCCTAACCCTAACCCATACCCTACGCCGTACCCGAAGCCCTCCCCAAACCCGTACCCTAAGCCGTACCCTAAGCCGTACCCTAAGCCTAACCCTAAACCTAGGCTACCCTTGACTGCTTCTGCCTCCAATAGATTTCCTAAGCACTAGTGTTTAAAGGAACAGCTTAAAAAGAGAATCCTAATGTGATTTCTTTATAATGGGTGTGTTCCTTATCTTATCCTAGTGTCTAAACTCTTCTCCATGGCTGGACCTCCAAATAATATTCCTTTACGTGCTAAGGGGTATCTAGAGACTGGGATAGGTTTAATAACTACCCTAACACTAACGCGTACCCTAACCCTAACCCCTACCCTAACCCTAACACGTACCCTAATCCTAACCAATACCCTAAACCGAGCCCTAACCCTAACACTAACCCTAACCCTAACCCTAACCCATACCCTACGCCGTACCCGAAGCCCTCCCCGAACCGGTACCCTAAGCCGTACCCTAAGCCGTACCCTAAGCCTAACCCTAACCCTAGGCTACCCTTGACTGCTTCTGCCTCCAATAGATTTTCTAAGCACTAGTGTTTTAAGGAACAGCTTAAAAAGAGAATCCTAATGTGATTTCTTTATAATGGGTGTGTTCCTTATCTTATCCTAGTGTCTAAACTCTTCTCCATGGCTGGACCTCCAAATAATATTCCTTTACGTGCTAAGGGGTATCTAGAGAGTGGGTTAGGTTTAATAACTACCCTAACACTAACGCGTACCCTAACCCTAAACCCTACCCTAACCCTAACACGTACCCTAATTCTAACCAATACCCTATACCGAGCCCTAACCCTAACACTAACCCTAACCCTAACCCTAACCCATACCCTACGCCGTACCAGAAGCCCTCCACGAACCCGTACCCTAAGCCGTACCCTAAGCCTAACCCTAAGCCTAACCCTAACCCTAGGCTACCCTTGACTGCTTCTGCCTCCAATAGATTTCCTAAGCACTAGTGTTTTAAGGAACAGCTTAAAAAGAGAATCCTAATGTGATTTCTTTATAATGGGTGTGTTCCTTATCTTATCCTAGTGTCTAAACTCTTCTCCATGGCTGAACCGCCAAATAATATTCCTTGACGTGCTAAGGTGTATCCAGAGAGTGGGATAGGTTTAATAACTACCCTAACCCTAACGCGTACCCTAACCCTAACCCCTACCCTAACCCTAACACGTACCCTAATCCTAACCCGTACCCTAAACCGAGCCCTAACCCTAACACTAACCCTAACCCTAACCCTAAACCATACCCTACGCCGTACCCGAAGCCCTCACCGAACCCGTACCCTAAGCCGTACCCTAAGCCTAACCCGAAGCCTAACCCTAACCCTATGCTACCCTTGACTGCTTCTGCCTCCAATAGATTTCCTAAGCACTAGTGTTTTAAGGAACAACTTAAAAAGAGAATCCTAATGTGATTTCTTTATAATGGGTGTGTTCCTTATCTTATCCTAGTGTCTAAACTCTTCTCCATGGCTGCACCTCCAAATAATATTCCTTTACGTGCTAAGGGGTATCTAGAGAGTGGGATAGGTTTAATAACTACCCTAACACTAACGCGTACCCTAACCCTAACCCCTACCCTAACCCTAACACGTACCCTAATCCTAACCAATACCCTAAACCGAGCCCTAACCCTAACACTAACCCTAACCCTAACCCTAACCCATACCCTACGCCGTACCCGAAGCCCTCCCCGAACCCGTACCCTAAGCCGTACCCTAAGCCGTACCCTAAGCCTAACCCTAACCCTAGGCTACCCTTGACTGCTTCTGCCTCCAATAGATTTCCTAAGCACTAGTGTTTTAAGGAACAGCTTAAAAAGAGAATCCTAATGTGATTTCTTTATAATGGGTGTGTTCCTTATCTTATCCTAGTGTGTAAACTCTTCTCCATGGCTGGACCTCCAAATAATATTCCTTTACGTGCTAAGGGGTATCTAGAGAGTGGGTTAGGTTTAATAACTACCCTAACACTAACGCGTACCCTAACCCTAAACCCTACCCTATCGCTAACTCGTACCCTAATCCTAACCCGTACCCTAAACCGAGCCCTAACCCTAACACTAACCCTAACCCTAACCCATACCCTACGCCGTACCCGAAGCCCTCCCCGAACCCGTACCCTAAGCCGTACCCTAAGCCGTACCCTAAGCCTAACCCTAACCCTAGGCTACCCTTGACTGCTTCTGCCTCCAGTAGATTTCCTAAGCACTAGTGTTTTAAGGAACAGCTTAAAAAGAGAATCCTAATGTGATTTCTTTATAATGGGTGTGTTCCTTATCTTATCCTAGTGTCTAAACTCTTCTCCATGGCTGAACCACCAAATAATATTCCTTGACGTGCTAAGGTGTATCTAGAGAGTGGGATAGGTTTAATAACTACCCTAACCCTAACGCGTACCCTAACCCTAACCCCTACCCTAACCCTAACACGTACCCTAATCCTAACCCGTACCCTAAACCGAGCCCTAACCCTAACACTAACCCTAACCCTAACCCATACCCTACGCCGTACCAGAAGCCCTCCCCGAACCCGTACCCTAAGCCGTACCCTAAGCCGTACCCTAAGCCTAACCCTAACCCTAGGCTACCCTTGACTGATTCTGCCTCCAATAGATTTCCTAAGCACTAGTGTTTTAAGGAACAGCTTAAAAAGAGAATCCTAATGTGATTTCTTTATAATGGGTGTGTTCCTTATCGTATCCTAGTGTCTAAACTCTTCTCCATGGCTGAACCGCCAAATAATATTCCTTGACGTGCTAAGGTGTATCTAGAGAGTGGGATAGGTTTAATAACTACCCTAACCCTAACGCGTACCCTAACCCTAACCCCTACCCTAACCCTAACACGTACCCTAATCCTAACCCGTACCCTAAACCGAGCCCTAACCCTAACACTAACCCTAACCCTAACCCTAACCCATACCCTACGCCGTACCCGAAGCCCTCACCGAACCCGTACCCTAAGCCGTACCCTAAGCCTAACCCTAAGCCTAACCCTAACCCTAGGCTACCCTTGACTGCTTCTGCCTCCAATAGATTTCCTAAGCACTAGTGTTTTAAGGAACAGCTTAAAAAGAGAATCCTAATGTGATTTCTTTATAATGGGTGTGTTCCTTATCTTATCCTAGTGTCTAAACTCTTCTCCATGGCTGCACCTCCAAATAATATTCCTTTACGTGCTAAGGGGTATCTAGAGAGTGGGATAGGTTTAATAACTACCCTAACACTAACGCGTACACTAACCCTAACCCCTACCCTAACCCTAACACGTACCCTAATCCTAACCAATACCCTAAACCTAGCCCTAACCCTAACACTAACCCTAACCCTAACCCTAACCTATACCCTACGCCGTACCCGAAACCCTCCCCGAACCCGTACCCTAAGCCGTACCCTAAGCCGTACCCTAAGCCTAACACTAACCCTAGGCTACCCTTGACTGCTTCTGCCTCCAATAGATTTCCTAAGCACTAGTGTTTTAAGGAACAGCTTAAAAAGAGAATCCTAATGTGATTTCTTTATAATGGGTGTGTTCCTTATCTTATCCTAGTGTCTAAACTCTTCTCCATGGCTGGACCTCCAAATAATATTCCTTTATGTGCTAAGGTGTATCTAGAGAGTGGGATAGGTTTACTAACTACCCTAACCCTAACGCGTACCCTAACCCTAACCCATACCCTAACCCTAACACGTACCCTAATCCTAACCCGTACCCTAAACCGAACCCTAAACCTAACACTAACCCTAACACTAACCCTAAGTCATACCCTACGCCGTACCCGAATCCCTCACCGAACCCGTACCCTAAGCCGTACGCTAAGCCTAACCCTAAGGCTAACCCTACCCCTAGGCTACCCTTGACTGCTTCTGCCTCCAATAGATTTTCTAAGCACTAGTGTTTTAAGGAACAACTTAAAAAGAGAATCCTAATGTCATTTCTTTATAATGTGTGTGTTCCTTATCTTATCCTAGTGTCTAAACTCTTCTCCATGGCTGGACCTCCAAATAATATTCCTTTACGTGCTGAGGGGTATCTAGAGAGTGGGATAGGTTTAATAACTACCCTAACACTAACACGTACCCTAACCCTAACCCCTACCCTAACACTAACTCGTACCCTAATCCTAAACAATACCCTAAACCGAGCCCTAACCCTAACACTAACCCTAACCCTAACCCTAACCCATACCCTACGCCGTACCCGAAGCCCTCCCCGAACCCGTACCCTAAGCCGTACCCTAAGCCGTACCCTAAGCCTAACCCTAACCCTAGGCTACCCTTGACTGCTTCTGCCTCCAATAGATTTCCTAAGCACTAGTGTTTTAAGGAACAGCTTAAAAAGAGAATCCTAATGTGATTTCTTTATAATGGGTGTGTTCCTTATCTTATCCTAGTGTCTAAACTCTTCTCCATGGCTGAACCGCCAAATAATATTCCTTGACGTGCTAAGGTGTATCTAGAGAGTGGGATAGGTTTAATAACTACCCTAACCCTAACGCTTACCCTAACCCTAACCCCTACCCTAACCCTAACACGTACCCTAATCCTAACCCGTACCCTAAACCGAGCCCTAACCCTAACACTAACCCTAACCCTAACCCTAAACCATACCCTACGCCGTACCCGAAGCCCTCACCGAACCCGTACCCTAAGCCGTACCCTAAGCCTAACCCTAAGCCTAACCCTAACCCTAGGCTACCCTTGACTGCTTCTGCCTCCAATAGATTTCCTAAGCACTAGTGTTTTAAGGAACAACTTAAAAAGAGAATCCTAATGTGATTTCTTTATAATGGGTGTGTTCCTTATCTTATCCTAGTGTCTAAACTCTTCTCCATGGCTGCACCTCCAAATAATATTCCTTTACGTGCTAAGGGGTATCTAGAGAGTGGGATAGGTTTAATAACTACCCTAACACTAACGCGTACCCTAAACCTAACCCCTACCCTAACCCTAACACGTACCCTAATCCTAACCAATACCCAAAACCGAGCCCTAACCCTAACACTAACCCTAACCCTAACCCTAACCCATACCCTACGCCGTACCCGAAGCCCTCCCCGAACCCGTACCCTAAGCCGTACCCTAAGCCGTACCCTAAGCCTAACCCTAACCCTAGGCTACACTTGACTGCTTCTGCCTCCAATAGATTTCCTAAGCACTAGTGTTTTAAGGAACAGCTTAAAAAGAGAATCCTAATGTGATTTCTTTATAATGGGTGTGTTCCTTATCTTATCCTAGTGTGTAAACTCTTCTCCATGGCTGGACCTCCAAATAATATTCCTTTACGTGCTAAGGGGTATCTAGAGAGTGGGTTAGGTTTAATAACTACCCTAACACTAATGCGTACCCTAACCCTAACCCCTACCCTATCGCTAACACGTACCCTAATCCTAACCAATACCCTAAACCGAGCCCTAACCCTAACACTAACCCTAACCCTAACCCATACCCTACGCCGTACCAGAAGCCCTCCCCGAACCCGTACCCTAAGCCGTACCCTAAGCCTAACCCTAAGCCTAACCCTAAACGTAGGCTACCCTTGAATGCTTCTGCCTCCAATAGATTTCCTAAGCAGTAGTGTTTTAAGGAACAGCTTAAAAAGAGAATCCTAATGTGATTTCTTTATAATGGGTGTGTTCCTTATCTTATCCTAGTGTCTAAATTCTTCTCCATGGCTGGACCTCCAAATAATATTCCTTTACGTGCTAAGGGGTATCTAGAGAGTGGGATAGGTTTAATAACTACCCTAACACTAACGCCTACCCTAACCCTAACCCCTACCCTAACCCTAACACGTACCCTAATCCTAACCAATACCCTAAACCGAGCCCTAACCCTAACACTAACCCTAACCCGAACCCTAACCCATACCCTATGCCGTACCCGAAGCCCTCCCCGAACCGGTACCCTAAGCCGTACCCTAAGCCGTACCCTAAGCCTAACCCTAACCCTAGGCTACCCTTGACTGCTTCTGCCTCCAATAGATTTCCTAAGCACTAGTGTTTTAAGGAACAGCTTAAAAAGAGAATCCTAATGTGATTTCTTTATAATGGGTGTGTTCCTTATCTTATCCTAGTGTCTAAACTCTTCTCCATGGCTGGACCTCCAAATAATATTCCTTTACGTGCTAAGGGGTATCTAGAGAGTGGGTTAGGTTTAATAACTACCCTAACACTAACGCGTACCCTAACCCTAAACCCTACCCTATCGCTAACTCGTACCCTAATCCTAACCCGTACCCTAAACCGAGCCCTAACCCTAACACTAACCCTAACCCTAACCCTAACCCATACCCTACGCCGTACCCGAAGCCCTCCCCGAACCCGTACCCTAAGCCGTACCCTAAGCCGTACCCTAAGCCTAACCCTAACCCTAGGCTACCCTTGACTGCTTCTGCCTCCAATAGATTTCCTAAGCACTAGTGTTTTAAGGAACAGCTTAAAAAGAGAATCCTAATGTGATTTCTTTATAATGGGTGTGTTCCTTATCTTATCCTAGTGTCTAAACTCTTCTCCATGGCTGAACCGCCAAATAATATTCCTTGACGTGCTAAGGTGTATCTAGAGAGTGGGATAGGTTTAATAACTACCCTAACCCTAACGCGTACCCTAACCCTAACCCCTACCCTAACCCTAACACGTACCCTAATCCTAACCCGTACCCTAAACCGAGCCCTAACCCTAACACTAACCCTAACCCTAACCCATACCCTACGCCGTACCAGAAGCCCTCCCCGAACCCGTACCCTAAGCCGTACCCTAAGCCTAACCCTAAGCCTAACCCTAAACGTAGGCTACCCTTGAATGCTTCTGCCTCCAATAGATTTCCTAAGCAGTAGTGTTTTAAGGAACAGCTTAAAAAGAGAATCCTAATGTGATTTCTTTATAATGGGTGTGTTCCTTATCTTATCCTAGTGTCTAAATTCTTCTCCATGGCTGGACCTCCAAATAATATTCCTTTACGTGCTAAGGGGTATCTAGAGAGTGGGATAGGTTTAATAACTACCCTAACACTAACGCCTACCCTAACCCTAACCCCTACCCTAACCCTAACACGTACCCTAATCCTAACCACTACCCTAAACCGAGCCCTAACCCTAACACTAACCCTAACCCGAACCCTAACCCATACCCTATGCCGTACCCGAAGCCCTCCCCGAACCGGTACCCTAAGCCGTACCCTAAGCCGTACCCTAAGCCTAACCCTAACCCTAGGCTACCCTTGACTGCTTCTGCCTCCAATAGATTTCCTAAGCACTAGTGTTTTAAGGAACAGCTTAAAAAGAGAATCCTAATGTGATTTCTTCATAATGGGTGTGTTCCTTATCTTATCCTAGTGTCTAAACTCTTCTCCATGGCTGAACCTCCAAATAATATTACTTTACGTGCTAAGGGGTATCTAGAGAGTGGGTTAGGTTTAATAACTACCCTAACACTAACGCGTACCCTAACCCTAAACCCTACCCTAACCCTAACACGTACCCTAATCCTAACCAATACCCTATACCGAGCCCTAACCCTAACACTAACCCTAACCCTAACCCTAACCCATACCCTACGCCGTACCAGAAGCCCTCCCCGAACCCGTACCCTAAGCCGTATCCTAAGCCTAACCCTAAGCCTAAACCTAACCCTAGGCTACCCTTGGATGCTTCTGCCTCCAATAGATTTCCTAAGCACTAGTGTCTTAAGGAACAGCTTAAAAAGAGAATCCTAATGTGATTTCTTTATAATGGGTGTGTTCCTTATCTTATCCTAGTGTCTAAACTCTTCTCCATGGCTGGACCTCCAAATAATATTCCTTTATGTGCTAAGGGGTATCTAGAGAATGGGATAGGTTTAATAACTACCCTAACACTAACGCGTACCCTAACCCTAACCCCTACCCTAACCATAACACGTACCTTAATCCTAACCAATACCCTAAACCGAGCCCTAACCCTAACACTAACCCTAACCCTAACCCTAACCCATACCCTACGCCGTACCCGAAGCCCTCCCCAAACCCGTACCCTAAGCCGTACCCTAAGCCGTACCCTAAGCCTAACCCTAACCCTAGGCTACCCTTGACTGCTTCTGCCTCCAATAGATTTCCTAAGCACTAGTGTTTTAAGGAACAGCTTAAAAAGAGAATCCTAATGTGATTTCTTTATAATGGGTGTGTTCCTTATCTTATCCTAGTTTCTAAACTCTTCTCCATGGCTGGACCTCCAAATAATATTCCTTTACGTGCTAAGGGGTATCTAGAGACTGGGATAGGTTTAATAACTACCGTAACACTAACGCGTACCCTAACCCTAACCCCTACCCTAACCCTAACACGTACCCTAATCCTAACCAATACCCTAAACCGAGCCCTAACCCTAACACTAACCCTAACCCTAACCCTAACACATACCCTACGCCGTACCCGAAGCCCTCCCCGAACCGGTACCCTAAGCCGTACCCTAAGCCGTACCCTAAGCCTAACCCTAACCCTAGGCTACTCTTGACTGCTTCTGCCTCCAATAGATTTTCTAAGCACTAGTGTTTTAAGGAACAGCTTAAAAAGAGAATCCTAATGTGATTTCTTTATAATGGGTGTGTTCCTTATCTTATCCTAGTGTCTAAACTCTTCTCCATGGCTGGACCTCCAAATAATATTCCTTTACGTGCTAAGGGGTATCTAGAGAGTGGGTTAGGTTTAATAACTACCCTAACACTAACGCGTACCCTAACCCTAAACCCTACCCTAACCCTAACACGTACCCTAATCCTAACCAATACCCTATACCGAGCCCTAACCCTAACACTAACCCTAACCCTAACCCTAACCCATACCCTACGCCGTACCAGAAGCCCTGCACGAACCCGAACCCTAAGCCGTACCCTAAGCCTAACCCTAAGCCTAACCCTAACCCTAGGCTACCCTTGACTGCTTCTGCCTCCAATAGATTTCCTAAGCACTAGTGTTTTAAGGAACAGCTTAAAAAGAGAATCCTAATGTGATTTCTTTATAATGGGTGTGTTCCTTATCTTATCCTAGTGTCTAAACTCTTCTCCATGGCTGGACCTCCAAATAATATTCCTTTACGTGCTAAGGGGTATCTAGAGAGTTGGTTAGGTTTAATAACTACCCTAACACTAACGCGTACCCTAACCCTAAACCCTACCCTATCGCTAACTCGTACCCTAATCCTAACCCGTACCCTAAACCGAGCCCTAACCCTAACACTAACCCTAACCCTAACCCTAACCCATACCCTACGCCGTACCCGAAGCCCTCACCGAACCCGTACCCTAAGCCGTACCCTAAGCCGTACCCTAAGCCTAACCCTAACCCTAGGCTACCCTTGACTGCTTCTGCCTCCAATAGATTTCCTAAGCACTAGTGTTTTAAGGAACAGCTTAAAAAGAGAATCCTAATGTGATTTCTTTATAATGGGTGTGTTCCTTATCTTATCCTAGTGTCTAAACTCTTCTCCATGGCTGAACCGCCAAATAATATTCCTTGACGTGCTAAGGTGTATCTAGAGAGTGGGATAGGTTTAATAACTACCCTAACCCTAACGCGTACCCTAACCCTAACCCCTACCCTAACCCTAACACGTACCCTAATCCTAACCCGTACCCTAAACCGAGCCCTAACCCTAACACTAACCCTAACCCTAACCCTAACCCATACCCTACGCCGTACCCGAAGCCCTCACCGAACCCGTACCCTAAGCCGTACCCTAAGCCTAACCCTAAGCCTAACCCTAACCCTAGGCTACCCTTGACTGCTTCTGCCTCCAATAGATTTCCTAAGCACTAGTGTTTTAAGGAACAACTTAAAAAGAGAATCCTAATGTGATTTCTTTATAATGGGTGTGTTCCTTATCTTATCCTAGTGTCTAAACTCTTCTCCATGGCTGCACCTCCAAATAATATTCCTTTACGTGCTAAGGGGTATCTAGAGAGTGGGATAGGTTTAATAACTACCCTAACACTAACGCGTACCCTAACCCTAACCCCTACCCTAACCCTAACACGTACCCTAATCCTAACCAATACCCTAAACCGAGCCCTAACCCTAACACTAACCCTAACCCTAACCCTAACCCATACCCTACGCCGTACCCGAAGCCCTCCCCGAACCCGTACCCTAAGCCGTACCCTAAGCCGTACGCTAAGCCTAACCCTAACCCTAGGCTACCCTTGACTGCTTCTGCCTCCAATAGATTTCCTAAGCACTAGTGTTTTAAGGAACAGCTTAAAAAGAGAATCCTAATGTGATTTCTTTATAATGGGTGTGTTCCTTATCTTATCCTAGTGTCTAAACTCTTCTCCATGGCTGAACCGCCAAATAATATTCCTTGACGTGCTAAGGTGTATCTAGAGAGTGGGATAGGTTTAATAACTACCCTAACCCTAACGCGTACCCTAACCCTAACCCCTACCCTAACCCTAACACGTACCCTAATCCTAACCCGTACCCTAAACCGAGCCCTAACCCTAACACTAACCCTAACCCTAACCCTAACCCATACCCTACGCCGTACCCGAAGCCCTCACCGAACCCGTACCCTAAGCCGTACCCTAAGCCTAACCCTAAGCCTAACCCTAACCCTAGGCTACCCTTGACTGCTTCTGCCTCCAATAGATTTCCTAAGCACTAGTGTTTTAAGGAACAACTTAAAAAGAGAATCCTAATGTGATTTCTTTATAATGGGTGTGTTCCTTATCTTATCCTAGTGTCTAAACTCTTCTCCATGGCTGCACCTCCAAATAATATTCCTTTACGTGCTAAGGGGTATCTAGAGAGTGGGATAGGTTTAATAACTACCCTAACACTAACGCGTACCCTAACCCTAACCCCTACCCTAACCCTAACACGTACCCTAATCCTAACCAATACCCTAAACCGAGCCCTAACCCTAACACTAACCCTAACCCTAACCCTAACCCATACCCTACGCCGTACCCGAAGCCCTCCCCGAACCCGTACCCTAAGCCGTACCCTAAGCCGTACCCTAAGCCTAACCCTAACCCTAGGCTACCCTTGACTGCTTCTGCCTCCAATAGATTTCCTAAGCACTAGTGTTTTAAGGAACAGCTTAAAAAGAGAATCCTAATGTGATTTCTTTATAATGGGTGTGTTCCTTATCTTATCCTAGTGTCTAAACTCTTCTCCATGGCTGGACCCCGAAATAATATTCCTTTACGTGCTAAGGTGTATCTAGAGAGTGGGATAGGTTTACTAACTACCCTAACCCTAACGCGTACCCTAACACTAACCCCTACCCTAACCCTAACACGTACCCTAATCCTAACCCGTACCCTAAACCGAACCCTAACCCTAACACTAACCCTAACACTAACCCTAAGCCATACCCTACGCCGTACCCGAATCCCTCACCGTACCCGTACCCTAAGCCGTACGCTAAGCCTAACCCTAAGCCTAACCCTACCCCTAGGCTACCCTTGACTGCTTCTGCCTCCAATAGATTTCCTAAGCACTAGTGTTTTAAGGAACAACTTAAAAAGAGAATCCTAATGTCATTTCTTTATAATGTGTGTGTTCCTTATCTTATCCTAGTGTCTAAACTCTTCTCCATGGCTGGACCTCCAAATAATATTCCTTTACGTGCTGAGGGGTATCTAGAGAGTGGGATAGGTTTAATAACTACCCTAACACTAACACGTACCCTAACCCTAACGCCTACCCTAACACTAACTCGTACCCTAATCCTAAACAATAACCTAAACCGAGCCCTAACCATAACACTAACCCTAACCCTAACCCTAACCCATACCCTACGCCGTACCCGAAGCCCTCCCCGAACCCGTACCCTAAGCCGTACCCTAAGCCGTACCCTAAGCCTAACCCTAACCCTAGGCTACCCTTGACTGCTTCTGCCTCCAATAGATTTCCTAAGCACTAGTGTTTTAAGGAACAGCTTAAAAAGAGAATCCTAATGTGATTTCTTTATAATGGGTGTGTTCCTTATCTTATCCTAGTGTCTAAACTCTTCTCCATGGCTGAACCGCCAAATAATATTCCTTGACGTGCTAAGGTGTATCTAGAGAGTGGGATAGGTTTAATAACTACCCTAACCCTAACGCGTACCCTAACCCTAACCCCTACCCTAACCCTAACACGTACCCTAATCCTAACCCGTACCCTAAACCGAGCCCTAACCCTAACACTAACCCTAACCCTAACCCTAACCCATACCCTACGCCGTACCCGAAGCCCTCACCGAACCCGTACCCTAAGCCGTACCCTAAGCCTAACCCTAAGCCTAACCCTAACCCTAGGCTACCCTTGACTGCTTCTGCCTCCAATAGATTTCCTAAGCACTAGTGTTTTAAGGAACAACTTAAAAAGAGAATCCTAATGTGATTTCTTTATAATGGGTGTGTTCCTTATCTTATCCTAGTGTCTAAACTCTTCTCCATGGCTGCACCTCCAAATAATATTCCTTTACGTGCTAAGGGGTATCTAGAGAGTGGGATAGGTTTAATAACTACCCTAACACTAACGCGTACCCTAACCCTAACCCCTACCCTAACCCTAACACGTACCCTAATCCTAACCAATACCCTAAACCGAGCCCTAACCCTAACACTAACCCTAACCCTAACCCTAACCCATACCCTACGCCGTACCCGAAGCCCTCCCCGAACCCGTACCCTAAGCCGTACCCTAAGCCGTACGCTAAGCCTAACCCTAACCCTAGGCTACCCTTGACTGCTTCTGCCTCCAATAGATTTCCTAAGCACTAGTGTTTTAAGGAACAGCTTAAAAAGAGAATCCTAATGTGATTTCTTTATAATGGGTGTGTTCCTTATCTTATCCTAGTGTCTAAACTCTTCTCCATGGCTGGACCCCGAAATAATATTCCTTTACGTGCTAAGGTGTATCTAGAGAGTGGGATAGGTTTACTAACTACCCTAACCCTAACGCGTACCCTAACCCTAACCCCTACCCTAACCCTAACACGTACCCTAATCCTAACCCGTACCCTAAACCGAACCCTAACCCTAACACTAACCCTAACACTAACCCTAAGCCATACCCTACGCCGTACCCGAATCCCTCCCCGAACCCGTACCCTAAACCGTACCCTAAGCCTAACCCTAAGCCTAACCCTAACCCTAGGCTACCCTTGACTGCTTCTGCCTCCAATAGATTTCCTAAGCACTAGTGTTTTAAGGAACAACTTAAAAAGAGAATCCTAATGTCATTTCTTTATAATGTGTGTGTTCCTTATCTTATCCTAGTGTCAAAACTCTTCTCCATGGCTGGACCTCCAAATAATATTCCTTTACGTGCTGAGGGGTATCTAGAGAGTGGGATAGGTTTAATAACTACCCTAACACTAACGCGTACCCTAACCCTAACCCCTACCCTAACACTAACTCGTACCCTAATCCTAAACAATACCCTAAACCGAGCCCTAACCCTAACACTAACCCTAACCCTAACCCTAACCCATACCCTACGCCGTACCAGAAGCCCTCCCCGAACCCGTACCCTAAGCCGTACCCTAAGCCTAACCCTAAGCCTAACCCTAAACGTAGGCTACCCTTGAATGCTTCTGCCTCCAATAGATTTCCTAAGCAGTAGTGTTTTAAGGAACAGCTTAAAAAGAGAATCCTAATGTGATTTCTTTACAATGGGTGTGTTCCTTATCTTATCCTAGTGTCTAAACTCTTCTCCATGGCTGGACCTCAAAATAATATTCCTTTACGTGCTAAGGGGTATCTAGAGACTGGGATAGGTTTAATAACTACCCTAACACTAACGCGTACCCTAACCCTAACCCCTACCCTAACCATAACACGTACCTTAATCCTAACCAATACCCTAAACCGAGCCCTAACCCTAACACTAAACCTAACCCTAACCCTAACTCATACCCTACGCCGTACCCGAAGCCCTCCCCAAACCCGTACCCTAAGCCGTACCCTAAGCCGTACCCTAAGCCTAACCCTAACCCTAGGCTACCCTTGACTGCTTCTGCCTCCAATAGATTTCCTAAGCACTAGTGTTTTAAGGAACAGCTTAAAAAGAGAATCCTAATGTGATTTCTTTATAATGGGTGTGTTCCTTATCTTATCCTAGTGTCTAAACTCTTCTCCATGGCTGGACCTCCAAATAATATTCCTTTACGTGCTAAGGGGTATCTAGAGACTGGGATAGGTTTAATAACTACCCTAACACTAACGCGTACCCTAACCCTAACCCCTACCCTAACCCTAACACGTACCCTAATCCTAACCAATACCCTAAACCGAGCCCTAACCCTAACACTAACCCTAACCCTAACCCTAACCCATACCCTACGCCGTACCCGAAGCCCTCCCCGAACCGGTACCCTAAGCCGTACCCTAAGCCGTACCCTAAGCCTAACCCTAACCCTAGGCTACCCTTGACTGCTTCTGCCTCCAATAGATTTTCTAAGCACTAGTGTTTTAAGGAACAGCTTAAAAAGAGAATCCTAATGTGATTTCTTTATAATGGGTGTGTTCCTTATCTTATCCTAGTGTCTAAACTCTTCTCCATGGCTGGACCTCCAAATAATATTCCTTTACGTGCTAAGGGGTATCTAGAGAGTGGGTTAGGTTTAATAACTACCCTAACACTAACGCGTACCCTAACCCTAAACCCTACCCTAACCCTAACACGTACCCTAATCCTAACCAATACCCTATACCGAGCCCTAACCCTAACACTAACCCTAACCCTAACCCTAACCCATACCCTACGCCGTACCAGAAGCCCTCCACGAACCCGTACCCTAAGCCGTACCCTAAGCCTAACCCTAAGCCTAACCCTAACCCTAGGCTACCCTTGACTGCTTCTGCCTCCAATAGATTTCCTAAGCACTAGTGTTTTAAGGAACAGCTTAAAAAGAGAATCCTAATGTGATTTCTTTATAATGGGTGTGTTCCTTATCTTATCCTAGTGTCTAAACTCTTCTCCATGGCTGGACCTCCAAATAATATTCCTTTACGTGCTAAGGGGTATCTAGAGCGTGGGTTAGGTTTAATAACTACCCTAACACTAACGCGTACCCTAACCCTAAACCCTACCCTATCGCTAACTCGTAACCTAATCCTAACCCGTACCCTAAACCGAGCCCTAACCCTAACACTAACCCTAACCCTAACCCTAACACATACCCTACGCCGTACCCGAAGCCCTCCCCGAACCCGTACCCTAAGCCGTACCCTAAGCCGTACCCTAAGCCTAACCCTAACCCTAGGCTACCCTTGACTGCTTCTGCCTCCAATAGATTTCCTAAGCATTAGTGTTTTAAGGAACAGCTTAAAAAGAGAATCCTAATGTGATTTCTTTATAATGGGTGTGTTCCTTATCTTATCCTAGTGTCTAAACTCTTCTCCATGGCTGAACCGCCAAATAATATTCCTTGACGTGCTAAGGTGTATCTAGAGAGTGGGATAGGTTTAATAACTACCCTAACCCTAACGCGTACCCTAACCCTAACCCCTACCCTAACCCTAACACGTACCCTAATCCTAACCCGTACCCTAAACCGAGCCCTAACCCTAACACTAACCCTAACCCTAACCCTAACCCATACCCTACGCCGTACCCGAAGCCCTCACCGAACCCGTACCCTAAGCCGTACCCTAAGCCTAACCCTAAGCCTAACCCTAACCCTAGGCTACCCTTGACTGCTTCTGCCTCCAATAGATTTCCTAAGCACTAGTGTTTTAAGGAACAGCTTAAAAAGAGAATCCTAATGTGATTTCTTTATAATGGGTGTGTTCCTTATCTTATCCTAGTGTCTAAA
This sequence comes from Balaenoptera physalus, assembly GCF_965194825.1. Classification (NCBI taxonomy): domain Eukaryota; kingdom Metazoa; phylum Chordata; class Mammalia; order Artiodactyla; family Balaenopteridae; genus Balaenoptera; species Balaenoptera physalus. The sequence goes on from NW_028125165.1 coordinate 148,111, forward strand.
CTCTTCTCCATGGCTGGACCCCGAAATAATATTCCTTTACGTGCTAAGGTGTATCTAGAGAGTGGGATAGGTTTACTAACTACCCTAACCCTAACGTGTACCCTAACCCTAACCCCTACCCTAACCCTAACACGTACCCTAATCCTAACCCGTACCCTAAACCGAACCCTAACCCTAACACTAACCCTAACACTAACCCTAAGCCATACCCTACGCTGTACCCGAATCCCTCACCGAACCCGTACCCTAAGCCGTACGCTAAGCCTAACCCTAAGGCTAACCCTACCCCTAGGCTACCCTTGACTGCTTCTGACTCCAATAGATTTCCTAAGCACTAGTGTTTTAAGGAACAACTTAAAAAGAGAATCCTAATGTCATTTCTTTATAATGTGTGTGTTCCTTATCTTATCCTAGTGTCTAAACTCTTCTCCATGGCTGGACCTCCAAATAATATTCCTTTACGTGCTGAGGGGTATCTAGAGAGTGGGATAGGTTTAATAACTACCCTAACACTAACACGAACCCTAACCCTAACGCCTACCCTAACACTAACTCGTACCCTAATCCTAAACAATACCCTAAACCGAGCCCTAACCCTAACACTAACCCTAACCCTAACCCTAACCCATACCCTACGCCGTACCCGAAGCCCTCCCCGAACCCGTACCCTAAGCCGTACCCTAAGCCGTACCCTAAGCCTAACCCTAACCCTAGGCTACCCTTGACTGCTTCTGCCTCCAATAGATTTCCTAAGCACTAGTGTTTTAAGGAACAGCTTAAAAAGAGAATCCTAATGTGATTTCTTTATAATGGGTGTGTTCCTTATCTTATCCTAGTGTCTAAACTCTTCTCCATGGCTGAACCGCCAAATAATATTCCTTGACGTGCTAAGGTGTATCTAGAGAGTGGGATAGGTTTAATAACTACCCTAACCCTAACGCGTACCCTAACCCTAACCCCTACCCTAACCCTAACACGTACCCTAATCCTAACCCGTACCCTAAACCGAGCCCTAACCCTAACACTAACCCTAACCCTAACCCTAACCCATACCCTACGCCGTACCCGAAGCCCTCACCGAACCCGTACCCTAAGCCGTACCCTAAGCCTAACCCTAAGCCTAACCCTAACCCTAGGCTACCCTTGACTGCTTCTGCCTCCAATAGATTTCCTAAGCACTAGTGTTTTAAGGAACAACTTAAAAAGAGAATCCTAATGTGATTTCTTTATAATGGGTGTGTTCCTTATCTTATCCTAGTGTCTAAACTCTTCTCCATGGCTGCACCTCCAAATAATATTCCTTTACGTGCTAAGGGGTATCAAGAGAGTGGGATAGGTTTAATAACTACCCTAACACTAACGCGTACCCTAACCCTAACCCCTACCCTAACCCTAACACGTACCCTAATCCTAACCAATACCCTAAACCGAGCCCTAACCCTAACACTAACCCTAACCCTAACCCTAACCCATACCCTACGCCGTACCCGAAGCCCTCCCCGAACCCGTACCCTAAGCCGTACCCTAAGCCGTACCCTAAGCCTAACCCTAACCCTAGGCTACCCTTGACTGCTTCTGCCTCCAATAGATTTCCTAAGCACTAGTGTTTTAAGGAACAGCTTAAAAAGAGAATCCTAATGTGATTTCTTTATAATGGGGGTGTTCCTTATCTTATCCTAGTGTCTAAACTCTTCTCCATGGCTGGACCTCCAAATAATATTCCTTTACGTGCTAAGGGGTATCTAGAGAGTGGGTTAGGTTTAATAACTACCCTAACACTAACGCGTACCCTAACCCTAAACCCTACCCTATCGCTAACTCGTACCCTAATCCTAACCCGTACCCTAAACCGAGCCCTAACCCTAACACTAACCCTAACCCTAACCCTAACCCATACCCTACGCCGTACCCGAAGCCCTCCCCGAACCCGTACC